>NC_065513.1:45731896-45754301 GCF_006386435.1 Epinephelus moara
ACACACACACACACACACACACACACGTTAGCAGAGCAAACCCAATAAATAAAAACAAACCTTCTGTCTTGATGAAAACACCAGAGACTGTGACACAGTCTGACTGATTATTCGTGTATCTGTTTGTAAAGAATTAAAATACTTTTTGAATTAATTTCACGTGAATAAGAGTTTCTGATTTTTACATTTACATGAGTGAATTTAATATTTACCAATAATAAGATCATTTCAACCATCTCAGATATTTCTCTGTAAATTAGAGTTTAATGTGTCAAATTGTGACATTTATATTTATATTTTTATATTCAGCCAATCACTCATATTTTGTCAAAATTCTATCGTGACTTGACCTGAATAAAAAATGTTTCTGGTCAGTTACCTTGTGTGTTATTTGTTTTTAATCACCGCCCTGCGGAGCCGCCCCTGTGCCCAAAACAAACGCCCTTTCCTTTGGCTCCAACACATGTGATGAACCTGCAGCTGTTCCCAGATCAGCTCTTGTTCAGACTCCATCCTCCATCACACAGCTGATCAGCTGATAGATCTGACCCTGGGTCAGTTTACACGTGTCCGCCCCCTGTGTACAGTCAGTGAAGAGCGCCCCCTGCCGGGCCGCCGTCTTCACTACAATGCAGATGGTGTTTAATGAAGTTAGGGACGGATGAGGCGGGCGGTGTCGCCACATTTATCATCATACCAAAAACCAAACACCGTCCGTGGTGAGATGTTTCCGCTGTAACGGCTCCGTGTGTGAGAAAAACAGGTCAGCAGAGAGGCGCAGTATTTGGCAGGAAGACCCAGCAGCAAACTGAACCGCTAACATACCGCTGGATCACTATTTAGCAAGCGGGAGAAAGGCGGGACTCGGCGGTGGAAGAATTTTTGGCTTCAACGCAAACCTGCACAACAACCAGTGTCAAGGCAACCAGCATAATAAATGACACTTCCGGTATGAGATTTTAAAAATAAAAGCCTAAGTACAAGCGCTGAAGAGAGAGCGAGTTAGGGAGGCAGGTTTCTTTTTTAAATCACCAAAATTACACTGTTTAGCAAGAAACTGTGAGAACAGAGATTTAATCAAATATCAATAGATAAGCGACCACAAACTATGTCACAATTTCTGGTATTTTTACCAAGATGGAAGGTTTGTTGACATTTTTCAAGAAAAGATACTGCACGTTTTCTTAAAAAAAAAAAGTTCATTATTATTATTATTATTATTATTATTATTGTTCTTTACAAAAATATATTTATTTGTTTGTTTTCTACATTTTGTGGCAGTTTAAAAAAATCCTTAAAATTGTTTGCCAATTTTGGCATGTTTTCTTTCTTTCTTTTTTTTTTTAAATGTTGTGATTTTTTTTTTTTCCTTTAAATTTTTTGTTGTCAAAATGACACCATTTATCAGAGCCAGGAACTGTAAGAACAGAAACTATCTTTGGATTTTCACATTTTCGATAGTTCTTGGACACATCAGGTGCAACATAGGCTTTCATCAAAAAAGAAAACAACAACAACAAAAATCATCTGAGCTTAAAATCGTGATGTTTATCACAATAATCTGCGTCTCATTTAAAATTTAGCCAAAAAAACAACAACAACCCGGAACAAAATGTTTGCATGAAAATAGTGAAAAAACAAAGCTTTTTTCAGCTCCAGGGTTTCATCTTTAACTTTAGAACTTTTGATCATCACAGTTTTAAAAATCTAATAGCTCATTTATGGTGGAGGGAGGGTCACGGATTTTCCTCCAGTCACTCAGGAAGAATCAAGGGGAAATATTTGTGGGAAGGATATAAAACTAAAGCTAAACTAAGTCACACTGCAGCCACCTCCCTCCTCTGATACGTAAACAACAGTCCCTTCCGGTGTGAATTGTAGAAGTCTCAAAATGTGTTGCCATGAACACGTTTATTTTCACCACATACATGCAGGCATATTATTGTTCTATTTATACTTTTATTTAGATATTAATCTATTTGTATGTGTAATAAATATAGCCTTGCTGCAGGGGTGCAAACACAGACAGTGCAGGCAGTGTGGAAAAACTGGGGCCCGTGAGGTGCGGGGGCCCATAGAGAGAGTAGGTCCTTCAGCAACGTGATGGCAAAGACTGTCCCCTTTGAAACATGCCTGTGTTGAAAGATGAACTCTCATTACATTAAATATGGTGCCATTTGCTATATATGCCCTCGTAAGGCAAAGCCATCATCTGTCTTGTTTTGGGGTTTTTTTGTGGTAAAAAATCAAATAATCTATGAAATTTCCTTTGGTATTTTTTGTCATCTACAGATATGAAATGGTGATTGCTCTAAAATGTATGTTGATGTTGCCCAGTGTCATGTCACTGTTTCATCATGAGACATGATGATATGTGCAGAGTAGCGTACACTGGGGCCCATCGTAACTACATCACGTCACTGCCTGTGCCGCTGGAAATACTTTTTAAAAATAATTTAATTGATTAAAAAGAATTAAGGCGTCAGCATCGCCCACCTGGGGACCTCCAGGGGATGAAATTACAAACTGTTAAATTACAAATTTCACCATGTCCATGTATTATTGTTTTATTTATATTTTTATGTATTATGAAGATAAACTTGTCGTTTTTTATTTTGTTTTAACCTTATTTGTCATTTTTTATTCTTATTTTTGGAAGAAAGCAAAATTCAATATTCCTATGAGAGCTTGTCTTGTATAATTCGTTTAAATAAATTTTATATGTTAAAAAAAGCGACAGCGCCGCACACTTGGGAAACACGGTGACAAACTGTTGAATTACAGTCACTGATAAATAATAAAGAACAGTCCCTTAATGGACCTTTATTTCTTAAAAGAAGAGAGGGGAAAAACACATTGCAACAAAATGAGCGCTTTTATTTTGGAGGCCTCGCCGCCTGACTTCCGCCGCCCCTCCGTCTTTAGCGCAGCTAGCTTGACGCAGCAGCGGAGAACCAAACGGAGGCAGAGCGGATCAATTTGGAGCCACGGCGGTTGATCGGGATTATGCGGCGACACTGATTGCTGTATCGGTAAGAAACTGCGGCCTCCGGCACCGCCGAACGAGCCGGTTAACGGGGCCGGTTATCCGGTGTGTCGCTTTAGCGCAGAGCAGCTAGCTTAGCGCTCGAGCCTCAGACCTCCCCTCTCCCTTTGTTCGTTTGCGCCTTTTTTTTTCCTTTTGCACTGATGCGGGTTTTGTAAATACTGGCGCAACATGGCCGCCGTCTGGAGGGCTCTGCACATCTTTGGAAAGGTTGGAGTGAGAGCAGCAGCAGGGAGGTTAATATGGTGGTCAGTGAGGAGGAGGAGGAGGAACTGTGACCTCTGGATGGTCATCTTCATCTTCATCTTCATCTTCAGACTAAACAACAGTTTATATTTACAGAGACACAGTGATGAGTCCCTGCTGCTGTCACGAGACCTGCACAGGTTAATGCATCACTGTGGACAGGTGGACAGAGGGACAGGAGGACAGAGGGACAGGAGGACACAGGGACAGGAGGACACAGGGACAGGTGGACACAGGGACAGGAGGACACAGGGACAGGAGGACAGAGGGACAGGATGACAGAGGGACAGGAGGACACAGGGACAGGAGGACAGAGGGACAGATGTTTGTGTCCACAGTGCAGGACACAGGCAGAGCTGTAAGAAGTACTCACATCTTAGAGTAAAAGTACTGCAGTGTAAAAATACTCTATTACAAGTAAAACTCATGTATTCAGAGTCTTCCCTCAGTGACAGCATCAAATATAAATGCACCAAAAATAAAAGTAGTGATGATGCAGAGTAACATATGTGATATTATTGGATTATAATTAATGATGTATTCATGTGTTCATCACTTCAACGCTGCAGCTGGTGAACAAGGAGCTCATGTTAATGACTTTATAAACTGATATGTACTTTAATCAACTTTTATTATTGATTTACAGTTTGTATTAAAGCTGTAAAATAAATGTAGTGGAGTAACAGATTACTCTGAGATGTAGTGGAGTAGCAGTATGAGTCTGTTTACCACCAAAACACATCAGATGCTTCAGTTCAAACCTGAAATGTTCAGCCATTAAAGGGATAGTTTGTGGACAGTAGATGTCAGTTTGGAGAAGCAGACTGCAGTCTGAGCTGAGCGATGCAGCAGCAGCTGAACATGTTGTAGACACCTGAAAAAGATCGACATCTGTGTAAATGTTCATTAAATTGAGAGTAACTTCACTGCTTTGTGTTTCCGTCAGACGGTCTACTTCTGTGTCTACGCTCTTGTCACAGCCACCAGACTCCATTGAGAAAACCAGTAGTTTTAGCTCAGTGAACACAGGAGCTGCTGGTCCACTGCTGCTTGGCTCAGTTAGTCTGTGTGATTGTGTGACTCTGCTGAATCTGAACCGACCAGATTAAAAGCCAAAATCCCACAAATAAGGCAAATAAAATAAGTGATGGAGGCAGCAGTCGACCAGCAGCTCCTACGTTCACTGATGTTAAATCACGGTGTTTCTCAATGGAGTCTGGTTTAGGAGCAGGCGATATCACAGGTTCGTTCGTCCAATGAAAATCACTGTCTGACATCAAGGTAAAGCAGTGACAATACTCTCAGTGTAGCGTTCACTGTAACTGATGCTGAGTGTTTTACTTGGGATTTTTTTAGTGTCTCGCTAACACCCACTAACATCTGGCTTTTTAATCTGCATTCACAACCGGGTCAAATGACTCTGCAGTCTTACAGGTATTTATCGACTCTGGTTTCGATCGGCATTGATGGAAACTCAACACCGGGGTGAACGCGCTAATTTTAGCTCCTTAACTGGCGAGATGCAGTGACATGCCATCATATGATACGTCCATCTCCGCCCAATCAGCGCTCGAACATCAACCGAGTTTTAAAGAGCGACTGAATAAGTAACAGGTTTGTAAAAAGAAGTAACCACTGCAACGTGTCACTGGCCTCCATGCTGCCTTCTGCTGGTTACTAACTTGTTTTCCAGCTCCTCCGTGACATTGAGTGTGAAACACCAAAAAAAACAGAATCCATACAGAGAGGCGTTCTCGTCTGCTGCAGTGCCGTGTGCACAGCTCTGCTCTGCTGTCATGAGAAAGGAGTCTGTTGACTGTCTTTAGCAGCAGCTAACACAGAGCAATCAAACGGATTTGGTCGATGATGCTTGCTCGCGTCGCTTCCAGTTACAACACGGTGTGTGCGCCATTATCGGAGGTAATAACAGCACCGTAACAATGTCTGTATGAAGGGACCGTCGGCAACACGGGATCATCGGCACAGGTCAGTCCACTGACTGGTGACAAGATGAAACTGTTTTAGAACATCACAGAGAAAAGTGTCAGTGGTCTGAGCTCCACTCAAGCTGACTGATGATGTCACCTGACACAGTCAGTTGATTCCGGTCTAGTCCGATTGGTCCTGGTCTGATTCTGGTCTGTTGTCAGTGTGTCTCCAGTCCCAGTGAAGTGGAGCTCCAGTTCCAGCTGGACGAGGACATCTAACTGGCCTACTGTCCTTGTCCCAGTATACAAGCACGGGAGGGGAATCCATTTATTGAGCCAAGTACGTGCGACTCCTCTACGATAGGTGGAGATATGCCCCCTTTCAGCTTGTTAGTATTGGACCTTTTTCCTGTTGACCTATTACGTCACAGACCAAACAATGGACAAACAAGTTAGCTACGGTTAGCTAGCAGCTAACTGCTACCATGGTGGACAACTTTACAGCTCTGTACATTTGGTCCGTCCAAAAAGTCACGGCTCTGGATGTAGATTTCTCCATGTTGTTACCGGCTTCTTCTTCTCTTACACATTTAATGCTATTGGACTTCCGGGTCAAAGCCCGGGGCGGAAACTGTGGAGCATGCTCAGAGCGCCTCGGCCAGTTTGGGTCTGATTGACTGTATACATGCAGGAGTCACATGATCTGGGTGTGTTAGTCCCACTGTGACACATTCACTGCAGGACCATTTCACTCACACTGACATGTTTACAGGGATTTATATAAATCCATTTTCTCTGATGTCATGGAAACAGACTGAGTGTGTGTGTTGTTGTGCAGCGCTGCACGTGTGTGTGATCATCATGTAGCAGCAGGTCTGTGGTTTGACTGTGTTCCAGTTGTGGTCGTTGTCGTGCAGCTTGCACCTTTTCTCAGCTTCTTTTACACCATGAAGACGGTGAGGAGAGTTTCTGTATGTTAGTGTCATGTGTCTGTCTCTCTGTCTGTCTGCCTGTCTGTCTGTTTGTGACCTTGTAACACAGAATGTATCTCTGCCTATCAGGAGGTTTGTCTCTCTGCTGCCTGTTGTGTTCAGGTTAATCCTGAGTCTTACGGACGTGTCAGTGTCTGTTATGATCCTGAGAGCAGGCTGTTTCTCACTGTGACCTTTAATAACACTGAACATCAGCTGTTACAGAATTCACTGAGACGTCATTAGTCGTGTTTGTGAGATCATTTACATAAAGTTTAATGATGACTAACGTCCTGCTGGGATGTTTCAGACCAGCTGCTTCTCATGGTTTCACTACACTATACACATCTGTAATGATCAGTCACAGAACTGATAAATCAATCGGTCAGAAAATCTTTCATCATTTAAATTATTTATTATTTTGCAAAAAATCCCAGCAGCTCTCTGGCTTCAGCTCAAACTGTTCCATTCGTCTGTTGTGATGATGAACGAGACATTTGAATACGTTAACGCGAGATCTTGTGGCAGACGCCGTGTTTTCAACAATTCTTTGACATTTTATAATATTAAACTTTATTAATACAGAACTTTCAGTATAAAACCTTTTGAAGAGGCAAATAAAACCAGACTGTGGAGATTAATTCAAACTAAAACAGAATCAGGCAAGAAGCTTCATGGCGTGGTCTTTAGTCTCTAGCTTGTCGTCTGGGTTCGATTCCCTGAAGCTGTTGTGGGAGCGTGACCTGAGGGAAACATTTAGCTCGGCCCATTGGACCAAAATCTGCAGGGGGACGTTTCCGAAATGCACTTCTATTTTGATACATGAAAAAAAAATTCAAATGTTTTCACAGGATTTATTTTACACCCGTCCAGCTCCAGAATAAACATTTGTTTTAAATGTAAAACACACAAAGGTACATTTCTTCATGCGATGTGGTCGCGTCAGTGGATCCAGATATTTCTGTAATTCAGGAGGCAAACATTTCTCTCTGACTCCTTCGTTCTGCTTCTTGCATCATATTTTGGACAGTTTCTTTGATAAGGACGTCAAATCTTTGTTAACAATTCTTTCATACTTGGCTAAAAGGAGGAGGAGGAGGAGGAGTGAATCTTTAGAAAACTCTCACTAAAGTTTGTAATGTGGAGCAGAGCCTCTCTGACAGACGTCTTATCAGTCAGAACTCTGAGACCTTCAGTGAAACAATAACAGCTTCTCAGTTTATCTAACAGGCCACCACGTGACCTCATGACCTCTGCTCAGTGATTTAACTCAAAGTAAACAGTGGGAAAAATAAAAACAGAAAATAAACATTCAATCTTTGATAAAAATAACGACTCAGTGTGTTAATGTTCTGTATTCTTCCTCCTCAGGCTGAACACTCTGTCTCCTCATCGTGTCCAGCAGCTGTGACGTCACCTCAGTCTCCAGGTGTTAGTCTGTCCCCGGCCTGTATGCAGCCTGTCCAGGGCCCGGCCTAATTCCTGGTGCTCCTTCTTTTCCCTCCACCTCCTCCCTCCTTTCCCTACCCTCCTCCCCCCTTCGCCCCCTCCCTCCGTCCTCACCCCGGCCTGGTGTCCCAGCGTTTAGCCCCGACCGGCGGCCCTGCTGGCTGCCCCTCCACAGGTGGATGAATGAAGACCCCATTCAAGAGCCCAGCGGCCCCGCGGCCCCCCCGAGCGGACGGGGGTGAGTCACAAAACACGTCAAACACGTTAAAATACTGACGGTGTCAGTCTGAGGGTCAAAGACGGACTCTGTGTGGATGAGATCGGATGTCAAATATTTTTTCACATCGTCATGCCTCGTGGCAAAAATGTTGTAAATGTTGTCTAACGCAAATCTCAATAATGCTTTGAGACAAAGGTCACTGTCTCATTCCCATGAGTGTGATATCTCAGTCCTTCAGATTTTAACTAATTATTAATCAGTTTAACTAATTTTAATTAACGTCCATTCGGACTCAACGATGAACAGATTCAATTTTTACTTTTTTTAGGTTACTGTGACCTTGCATCCGTCTTATTGTTGTGAACATGATGTGTCAAGAACACCTTTAGGGAATCCCCTTAAATTTGGCACAAACATTCACTTGGACTGTTTACAATGAACTGATTAGAATTCCATGGTCAAAGGCCAAGGGCACTATGAGCTTTAATTAGTCTCATTACCATGAATGCGATATCTCAATCCTTCAAATTTGGCACAAACGTCCACTTGGACTCAGTGATTTACTAATAAGTGTTTGGTGGCCAAAGGTTAAGGTCACTCTGACTTTGCGTCCGTCTCATTCTTGTAAACGCAATTTGTCTAGAACGCCTTGAGGGTATTCCTTCAAATTTGGCACAAACGTTCACTTGGACTCAATGATGAAATTATTAGAATTTAGTGGTCAAAGGTCACTGTTACCTTGTGTCCGTCTCATTCTTGTGAACGAGATATCTCAAGAACACCCAGAGGCAATTAATTCAAATTTGGCACAGACCTCACAAAACATTTTTTCATAATTTTTCATTCATTTGTTTTTAATATCGTAGATAAGGAAATGTACTCGGTTTGATAATCGTCAATTCTCATATCACGGTTTACCTCAGAACAACCCTAAACATAACAAAGTTTCACACACACACACACACACACACGTCTGAGAGGATAAAATAATCCAAAAGGTCAAAGGTCAGCTTTGCTGTGACGTCATAATGTTCTGTATAAAACACTTTTCTGTCCAGTATTCAACCTCATGTCTCAGTTCTGTACAGACATGGACGTAAACTGTAACTGCAGTTTGATCGGTTCGATCAGGCGCTAATTCTAGTTTTCCGTGTTAAAACATTTCCTGTTTTGCTCCTGACTGACTGACATCAGATGTCTGAGCGTTCTTGAATGCACCACCTGTCATTACGATGGTTGCTGAATGTTTGTGTCTGTGTTTCAGGACATTCAGGTGTGTCTGCAAACATGATGAAGAAGAAGAACTCACACAAGTAAGTCTGACGTTCTGACGCATTTTCTTCTGTGCGTTTTTTCTTTAATGATTCGACTACATCTTTAAAACTTGTCTTCGTTTTGTCCTTTCTCAACCTCTTCATTTATTTTTGCTCTCATGTAATTCTTTATATTTTCTCTTCTTCTCTTTTGTGTTCATTCGTCTTTCGTCATCGCTCTCCTTCTGCCTCCTCCACACTTGTCTTTCTCTCATCTTTTTTTCGTCTCTGCAGGAAACAGAGGACTAGCGTTGGTCCCAGTAAGACTCTGGCTCAGCCCAGAAGGAACATCGTGGGCTGCAGGATTCAGCACATCTGGAAGGAAGGCAGTGAGTCGGATTGAAGTGACACCAGCTGTGATTAACGTGATCATGATGGAGGAGGAGCTCCCTTTCCCCAAATTCATATAAACATATACAATCAGTCAATTAGATGTATAAACAAACCCAAAGTGCACCGTTCTGAGGTGTCTGTGAATCTTTCATAGCTCATGACCATCTGTGTTTGTGTCTGTTTCCTCTCAGGTAAGTCGTCCCAGTGGAAGGGGACGGTCCTGGACCAGGTCCCCGTCAACCCGTCCCTCTACCTGATCAAGTACGACGGCTTCGACTGCATCTACGGCCTGGAGCTGTACAGTGATGAGAGGGTGGTGGGGCTGGAGGTGCTGCCCGACAGAGTGGGTGAGGATGAACATTTTGTTTCCTTGTTCTCACTCTGAGGTTTTCTCGTTCACTTCAACACAGCCTGGATTTGATCACAGCAGCATCTGGTGGAAGTTAGAGGAACTGCAGCTCAACACACTTCAGCTCCGACTGATGGTTTAACTGTTGGACTGAATTTAACATCTTCAGTGTGCAATATCAGTTTAATGTGGTCATTATAGTGCAGTGAAGATAATTTAATGAACTCTAAAATGTCAGGAAATAGTTGTTTCAGTTGTGTAAACGTTGGCAAATGTCTTTAATTCGACCAAAAAACCTAAACCTACAGATGTTCAGTTTACTGAGGCAGCAAACAAAGAACATCTGAGACACTGGAGGAACTAGAACCAAAGAAAGTAACGTTGTGATGTCAGTGTTAATCCCCTCTCTTCTCTGCTTCTCTGTGATTGGTCTAGCTCCGGCCCGTGTGAGCGACTCGCTGCTGGCGGAGACGATGATTGGGAAGGCGGTGGAGCACATGTTTGAGACGGAGGACGGGCCAAAGGAGGAGTGGAGGGGGATGGTGCTGGCTCGAGCTCCCATCATGACGTCCTGGTTCTACATCACCTACGAGAAGGACCCGGTGCTCTACATGTACCAGCTGCTGGACGACTACAAGGAGGGAGACCTACGCATCATGCCCGACTCCAGTGAGTTCACCAGCGTTCACTTCTACACCTCATATAGTCACTGTGAAGCTCCTGTCTCAGCGCAAAAAACCCACTAACACCAGTTAACATCTGCTTTTGTGTTTAATGGGAAAGAATCTGCCTTCACTCCCACGTCAAATGACTCTGCAATAGTCGTAGGTATTTATTGGCTTCAGCTCCCATCGGCTCCGATCAGCAGTGATAGAAATACAACACCTGGTGGACGCGCTCATTTTAGCCCATTTAACTGCGAGATGCAATGACAGGTCACCACCAAATACCACCTGTTTCCGTCCAAGCAGTGCTTAGACATTGTTCCAGATTCACTCAGCAGTGTTTACTTATTCAAGTAACACTGGCGGTCCCGGAGAGTGAGTGACCTGACATGGTGCGTTGGTAAATTCAGTCTGACGCTCTACACTAAAATGAGAGCCCTGTTGGTGGAAGAAACGCAGCGTTATATTTCTACATGAATGAACCAACGGTTAAGTTAATCACACATTCACTCCGCTCGGCGCTCTGCTGTTCCGTCTCCACAGACAGAGTGTCCAGAGTGCGCTCTGCCACTCTGAGAGTGCGCTGCTCTGGATAACCCAACGCTACATTCAGACAGCGCTCCCAATTTATAAGTAAGAGATATATAAAAGTTTTCACTGGCCTCCATGCTGCTTTCTACTGTCGACTAACCTTTTTCTGGACCCTCCAAGACGTCAAACGTGACACACCAGGAAGAAACAGAACAAAAACACAGCTCTGGTCTTCTGGCAAGTGGAAAGGAGTCTATCACTTATTTTTAGCCAGTGTTCCCACATTTAAAAACTCTGCATACAGGCACTTTATCCTCTTTCCCACTGCACAAGAAAACCATTAACACCTGCCAACATTTGGCTTTTTAATGCAGTGGGAAAGGTTTCAATCAGCATTCACACTGGGGTCAAATGACTCTGCAGAAGTCTCGTGTATTTATCACCCCCGGTACCGATCGGCATTAATGGGAACACAACATCCGGGTGAATGCACTAATTTTAGCCCCTTAACTGGTGAGATGCAATGTGTCACAGTATGACTATTTCCGTCTGAGCAGCGCTCAAACATAAATCCAGAGACTGAGAAGGTAAGAGACAAAAGGAAACAAGTTTTCTTTCCTCCGTGCTGCTGTCACATATTTCATATTGCTGTCTACTGTTAACCCGTTCTGCGGCCTGTCTGTGACATTGACCTGACACACCAAAACTCGTCTGCTGCTTGGCAGAAAGGGAAAGGAGTCGATTGTCTACTTTTAGAGGTTTATCCATGTTTCAACAGTCTGTGTACACATGCTGATTTTGATGTGAAATGGTTATGAGTCTTTCGTCTAAAGTTTCAGCCACGTGTTACTCATTTTATCATTAGTTTCAATAGTTTTAGTCTCATTTTCATCTTTAATTCTTACTTCATTTTATTGTCTCTGTCTTCCTCTCTGCAGACGACAGCGTGGCGGCAGAGAGGGAACCTGGAGAGGTGGTCGACAGCCTGGTAGGCAAACAGGTGGAGTACGCCAAAGAGGACGGCGGGAAGCGGTCGGGTATGGTCATCCACCAGGTGGAGGCCAAGCCCTCCGTCTACTTCATCAAGTTCGACGATGACTTCCACATCTATGTCTACGACCTGGTCAAGACCTCCTAAGACCAGAAAACCCGGTCCAGGACCCCCACAGAGACTTACCGAGACCTGCCTAGACCCACCGAAAAAAAATCCCACCAAACCCCCCCAGTGAAGTAAAACTACAGCTAGGGTTTAAAACATCCACCATCTATAGAGACGCCTGAGACAGATGATACCACCCTTCACTCTTTGTTTTCTGAAACGCCTTAAACACAAGAAAAATACCTGCCCCCCACTAAGACAGGAAAACTACAACCAGCTCCAGGTCTTCAGGTGAATCCATCATCTATCATTAGTGTCCAGATCTCTGTGGACTCTGTTAGGAAGTTTCCTCCAACACAAAGAAGACCAGCGACCCTGTTTTATCTGGAATAACTGAAACCTGTGTTGTTAAATTAGATTCTGGAACATTTGTGGCCACAATAAACAAAAACTTCTGCGAGGACCCGACCCTGAGATCCTCCAGATGAAACAAAAAGCTCCCCTGATGGCCCAGATATCATTTCCTGCAGAGTCGCAGCAGGTCTGAAACTGTTTAATTGAACAGAAAGACCTCCTCCCCCCTCTCCTGAAACCCTGTCAGACCGCTCCAGACCTCCGTCATCAGAGGACGGGGGGGGGGGCGGACAGGTCTGAGTCTGCCGGGGTTAATGAAGGGACGGGACTGAAAGCCGAACCATCGTCTGTCTCCGTCTGTATCTATAGAAGGTGTACTGTTCTGGTCACACAGGAGGAACTCCAATCACAGAGCATTTTACTGACCCCGCCTCCCTGCAGGTCACCTGCTAACGAACAAAGATGCTGAGTGGAATAAAGTCTGAAGGACGCCGCGGAGAGGACACGAGACTCTTTTCTTTCTCCATTATTTTAGCATTTTGTCTTTTTTTTTCTGCTGATTCCTACGTTACCCAGAATGACTTTCAGTTTGACATCAGACGGTCGGAGAGGCTCAGGTGTGTTTGTTCAGCTGCATCAGTTGGTCCAAAGCAGTCTGAGAGCAGCTGTCCTCATAAAACTGCTGCTCACAGGTCGCGCTCCTGGTCGCCGCCCTGATTCAGTTTACAGCAGGAATGCTAATGATGCTAACGAGCTGTGTCCAAGTATTGATGATGAAATATGTTCACACAAACTCTTCATGGAATCTGATCCAGATTCAAAGGAACAGACGTATTTTGGGAAATCCTCGTTTATCAGACGTCCAGATGTGTTTCAGCTGCTCAACATTTATAATCAGATTATAACCATTTAATAAGTGGTTTATAACACACTGCAGTGTAGGTGGATGTAAGTGTTTATTAATTTGTAGTATTTTATAACGTCTGCTATAAAGACAGAATTCTGATTTGTAGATTTTAAATAGAGTCTTTGCTGATTTTCAACCAGCTCTGTGTCATCCAGGGCTTCAACTAACGATACTGTTATTGTTGATAAATCAATCAGCTCTTTTCTCAATTAATCAATTAGTTAGTTTATAAAATGGCAGAAAATGGTGAAAAATGACGTCCTCAAATGTTTGGTTTGTCCATGACCCAAAAATATTCAGTGCACTGCCACAGAGGAGGAAATAAACCAGGAAGTATTCGTATTTAAGAAGTTTCAGTGAGAATTTTAACTTTTTTTCCTTTAAGAAATAACTCAAATTGATTTTTAAATTAGTTGGTGATTAATTTAATCGACGACAACTATTCATTGAATTGCTGCAGCTCTGTGTCATCACAGTGTGATGAGATAGATAGTGTTTGTCTTCCTTCCATGTAGCCAGCGTCTGGACGCTGTGTGACATTAAATGCGTCTTCGAAATCCGCCAGTAAGTGAAGGGGAGCTCTGGGCGCTGGTGTCGCTAAGGGAAGCCAAACAACTATCATCTGCCCTCACTACCATGACACAGAGCCGGCTGAAAATCTTCAATGCTTCCCTTTAAAGGGGGATTTATAGTTGTGAGGCAGACCCTACGCCGTTGTGTCAAACACACATTAAACACACATTAAACATGGCTTAATAGAGACTATTTCAAACACAAATCAGCTTCACTATAACTCGCAGCATTCACAGACTGCTGATCTGGACTCTGGACTTTATCTGGACACATTTTCCCCACAAATACAACATGCTAACGTTATTAGCACAAGCCTATGGCATTTTACATTGTATAAATTAGCCTAGCAGCTAGCTGATTTATTTTTATTTGATTTTCTTCACAATTTATTGTTTCTTATATGTAAAATTAAAGACGCAGAAGTATAAATCCCACATTAATAAACACGTCTATATCTGCTTACAGCTACATTACAGTGTGTTATTAACCATTTATTACATGTTTATATTCTGCTTATAAACGTAAAATAATGTGTTGATCGTGGAGCAACGACTGAAGCGTTTCCCAAAATGTCTGAATGTTCCTTTAATTGATTCCCTCGGACAGCTGATGCAGTATCGATCAGTTCTGATCAGTCCTGAGTTCAAATCAAAACCAAAATGTTGCCACAACTGAACCGCAGTGAAGGTGAAACTGTAGCAGTCATGATGCCCCGCCCCCTGTCTGAGGCGCTGTATTTTGATTGGCTGGACTCGAGCACAGATGTGGCTTGTGATGAGATCATCATCTGTTGGAAGTTGATTTAAATGTTTTTATAAATTCTGTCCCCTTCTTCTTCTTCTCTTCTGCTTTTATATGTTTATATGAGCTGACACGTACCGACGCCTTGTTTCCTCTGTATATTACCTGTTTTATGTCGCCGCCCTCCTGTCCTGTGTATACTGTATATTACCTCGTTAGATGTAGGACGCTCACGGCTGAAATTCACATTTCAACCACAATGACTGAAGATTTTATCCCAACTGAACTCCACTGAATCTGGTTGGTTTGTAGGATTGTTTTTTTTCTTTAATCGTACGTTGACTGACACGTCTCTCCTTTTCTTAACGGACTCAGGTCCGGGCGCTCCTCCCTTACAGTTGTTTCACTGCTCCCTATAAAGCGCTCCCCCTTTTTAACAGTTAGAACTCAGTCACGGGGGCGGGGGGGCAATAGAAGATTCTCTGTCTCCCACAGTCCTGTGCTCTAGCTGATGTAGCTCCACCCACCACAGTGACATTAGCATAAACAGCCATGTTGCCTGATCCACGTTTCATGTGCCTGAAGGGAACATCAAAAAACTAAATGTTTTCAAGAACGTAAATGTTTCCAAACCAGCAGATTTTCATTCTGGATCCCAACTGTTTTAAATCTACAACACACTTCTAGTTTGAGTCCACGCCATGGGTTCCACCACATTACGTTCTGTTGTGAAGATCATTTGTTCTGATTCTAGAATTGATTGACGCTTGGTTACTGTTCTAGAATCTGCCATTTGATATTGTGGAACACACCAGGTGTGAGATTAATTCTCAGTCTCTGGATGTGGTGTTCCAGAAAATTTTATTTCATTTTGGAAAACTCTTGGTCTGACTCTGGAATCATCTGTTAGCATCTGCTCTAGAATCTGTCGTTTGATTTCGTGGAACGTATTCCATCTGATTGTCGAACATGGAGACTCCAGAACCCCATGCCTTCTGATTCTAGAACATGCCCGATTATGGATGAATACTCAGCCTTCAGTCTCAGGCCAAGGTGTTCTAGAACATTTTTGGGAAACTGTTGTTTAGATTCTGGAATCTGTCATCTGTTAGCTTGTGTTCTAGAATCTGTGGTTTGATTCTGTGGGATGTGTCCCATCGCACATTTGTTTTTCTGTAATTTACAGCTTCAGGTTCTAGAACATGCAGTCGACATACCTTCTCATTATGAAACTCCTCCACGCTCTGGTTCTAGAACATGCCCGGTTGGGCTTTTGAAGATGTGGTGTTGAGTTCTAGAGCATTTCACTCAAATTTAAATCACTTGTTCTGGTTCTAGAATCTAAAGTTTAAGCACATTCATGACTGCTTTTCTGGAATGCATCGCATCAAAACTGTGCGAGCCATTTCTTAAACAAGGGTGAACATGTCTGCTTTGAGCATCAGATTCCAGAGAGCACTAAGACTCTTGTTGTGGTTTGGATACATGCGTTCACAGTCTGGAGTCTGGGATTCTAGAGTATATCATTTCACCACATTTCTCACTGTTCTAGAATCTTTTTTACATTTTAATTTTATTTCACTAAAATACACAGCCACAAATCCTAGAATATAGACTAGAAGCTTCTAAAACACCTAACCCTGCACATTCTGGTTCTAGCACACGCCCAGTTCAGGATGAATTCTCAGTCTTAGGCTGTAGTGTTCTAGAACATTTTGGAAAACTCAGTATCTATCCCAGAATTTGTCGCCCGGTTGCAGATGAATTGTCGGTGTCAGGATGTTGTGTTTAGTTCTACAACATTTCAATGACTTGTTCTGATTCTAGAATCTAACGGTTTTTTTTTGTTGTTGTTTTTCTGGAAAGCGCCATTTTTATACAACGTTTTGTTGAAGGGTGAACAGGTTGCTTTCAGCTTCAGACTCTGGAGAGAAACGGAGAGACTTGTTTTGAAATGTGGTCTGGATACGTGCGTTCTCAGTCTGGAGTCTAGGATTCTAGAATATGTCGTTTCACCACATTTCTCTCCGTTCTAGAGTCTTTTTTTGTAAAATACACGAGAAATTCTAGAACACGCAGATTAGAAAATCCTATAACTTGGAGACTAGAACATTCTAGAGGACACATTTTCATGTTGGGACCCACACACATTGTGACTCCAGAACACTCCCAGTTAGGGACGAATCGTAAGTCTCAGGATATGGTGTTGAGTTCTAGAACATTTCAGTAACTTGTTCTGGTTCTAGAATCTCTAACATTGACTGCCCTCAAATTCTTTCAAAAACATGAGCCCTCTTTTTTTAAATACAAAAACATTTTGTTGAAGGTTGAAACATTCCAGAGAGACGGAGACGCTGTTTTGAAATGTGGTTTGGATACGTGCGTTCTCAGTCTGGGATTCTAGAAGATATCCTTTCACCACATCTGTTTTTTAAAGATTTGATTTACCTTAAATACAGAACTACAAAGTCTAGAACAAAGAGATTAGAACATCGTAGAACACGGAGACATAGAACATCCTTGAACACATTTTCATGTTAGAACCCCACACGTTCTGATTCTAGAACACGTCTTGTTTCTAAATTGAAAATCTATCCAGAATGTCCGAAGGACAAATGAGCGTCAAATGATTTATTAACAGCGTAAGAAACGTGTTAGCGTTAAGCTGTCACAACCATTCTCAAATTTAGAATTAATAATTTTGAGATCAGAACAACAGTGACAATATTTCCAGTTCAATCAGATGATGATGATGATGATGTTTACTTTGCCTCAGGTAGAGGTGTTTGTTTGATCAGATCACCTGGTTGGCCCCGCCCCTCTCTTCTGTTTCTTTAATCTTCTGGTCACCATGGAAACCTTCAGAAGGTCCCGTTCACAGAAATCAGCTGGTGTCTTTTGGTTTAGTCTTCAATGCCGTTATTAACCGTTCACGTTAACCTGGAGCTTCAGGCTCGATGAACCACATGATGTTTAGACTCCTGGGTGGTGGAGGGCGGTGGGTGGGGGGGTGGGGGGGGGGGCAAAGACCAGTGTCTGGGTGGATCTTCAGCCTCCATGACGTGGACATGAGTAGTCGTCTGTTCAGGAGCCGACTCACCGTTCGTATTTTACAGAAAAACATTGATCTGTAGTGTGTGAGAGAGAGTGTGTGTGTGTGTGTGTGTGTGTGCTGTGGATCAGCCCCTGTTCAGAGCAGTGTTGTTTTTGCATGCCGTATATAGCTCAGTGTAAATCGATGTGAGTTGCATGTCTGTGTAGTTTCAGTTGTTCGGCTGACTTCTGTCTGTTGTGGCTTTTGGGTGCCTTTCGTTTGATTTTTCTGTTTCTTTGTTTTTTTAATTTCCTGGTTTCGTTTGGTACCGTGTGTCCCAGCTGCTGCTGTTTTTGGGGGTTATTGAACAACAACAAAAAAAAAAAGACTAGAAAACTGAAAACAAAGCAGATCCTCCTGTAAACAGAGCTGGCAGCAGTTATGATCCCGAGACGTTGACTGACTGGGTGTGAATTCTGTTTTTGGGTGGATTGTCCCTTTAAAGAGTGCCAACTACAGATGCCAGTGTTGTACAGCAGTGAGAAGCTCCCACTATTTACTAAAATAAACCATTTCTCTGTTTTTTCACTCATGACTCTGTCGCTTCTTTCTGACATCACAACACACAGACCTGAGCTCAGAGGAGACGTCACTGACACACAGGCTGAGAGAATATTTAAATTAATGAATAAAGTGGTCGACACAATTATTAGTTAAAAATAAAAACAAACAGGATCCTCAGCCATGAATGAAGACAGAAAGTTAAAGACGAAGAACAGGCGTCAGAATGTGGCGTCAGATGGATGATACATAAAGGTCTATTTATCTTCACTGTGTTTATATTAAATCTGATGACTATTTAACGACAGGAATGTCATGGTCAGAAACTGCCTCCACGCCAGCGATAGCCAAGGACGGACGTATTGTGTTGTCAGGTTGTCCATCTGTCCACTCCACTCTCATGAACGCAGCACTTCAAGACCACCTTCAAGGGATTTTCTTCAGATTTGGCACAAACGTCCAACTGGAATATAGGATTAACTGAAGAGAACTTGGTGGTCAAAGGTCAGGGTCACTGTGACCTTGTGTCTGTCTCATCTCAGGAACACCTCTGGGTAATTCCTTCAAATTTGGAAAAATATGTTCTCAGCCATAACTCAAAGATTCATATGATAATAATGACAAAACCTCACACACATGTCTGACAGGATAAAATGAAGTGATGACATTTTATATCCAAAAGGTCAAAGGTCAGCTTCACTGTGACATCATGTTCTGCATAAAACACTTTTCTGTCCATTACTCATCATCATATCTCAGGAACTGTTTCAACATTACAGTCACCAGTTCAGATACTGGTATAAACAGCAGCCTGTAACTGGTTAAACTGTAATGTCACAACATACAAAGATAAATTGAGTTTTTATTTTCTCAATTTTTAGAGATAAGCTTTTTGTTAGAATATTGAGCCTTTGCTAAGATAAATGTAAATATTTACAATGAACTTAACTTGAACAGTAGAATATGATGTGTATATGTGAAGATCTGCTGCTTTTCTTTTAAATAATGTTCATAATTGTAATGAATCAGTGATAATGTTGAAAATAATGTTTCGCTTTGAGCTCCGGCTCATCGTAACAAACATTTCTCACTATTTTTCTTTACAAAGCAAACAATCGATTAATGGAGGAAAATAATCAATAGATGGAAATAATATAAATAAATAATAATTTTATACTACTACTAATAATAATACATATTATATAATATTACATAAAATAATATATTACAGACATTTACTGAAGAAACATTTCTAAGGCAGGACTTGTACTGTAACAGAATATTTCTACAGTGTGGTATCAGTATTTTTACTTCATGATGTTTCTTATTCCATCACTGCGCTCCAGAACAGCTGAATGAAAACAGCCATTATTATCAATGTTATTAGTTCTAGTTGTTTCAAATGTTTCATCGTTCTAACTCTGTGATAGTTTTTGGTGTTAATAATGTGTATTTTAAAAAGAAGCCACATTGCAATATGATTATATGGATGCAGTTCCTCCCCACACCACCACGTGTCGCTGTTGCTTCACTTTACCGCAGTCACTCCCACAATGCACCTCTTCAGACAGAGGCTAAGATTCTGCTTTACAGCTGTTAAATCTGAACTCAAACACAAAGGCTGTTTATTGTTGTTTATTCTGTTTATATCTGAGATTATAGAAGAAGAGAAAAATAAAAGTGGAGTGTTAAAGTGTGACACCGTGAGTCAGGGAGCAGCACAGGAAGTACAGGCTGCCTCAGCGCCATATTGGATCAATGATCTTTCTGGTTCATTCAAATGATGATCGGTGTGATCACAGATTCATCTGTGACAGGTGCAGCCCTCACCTTGTTACGCTCTGCGCCTCAGCCCGTCTGATTCTGAACCGGAAGTTACTATACAATTTATGAACTGTAAAAAGTTGAGCTTTTTTATCATAAATCATTATTTTCTGATGACAGTATTAGTCTACAGCTGTAGTGACGGTATCTGAAAACCTGATGTAGTTAATAGTTTACATGCATATATAGATATTTATATGTTTTTAAAGTTTGGTTTCCCTTTTGCTTTTATAACTTTTATCTGTTTACTAAATCAGGATCACATAAAATTAGGCCCACGGATTTTTTTTCTCAACTCTTTCTTTGTATTTTTTTTTTTTTAATAACACAAGAATGCAAAAAACCTCAGAGAGGCTCTCCCCTCCTCATCACAGGGCCACAGAGAGGACCAATACATAAATAGACATACAAAAAAATAAAATAAAAATAAAAATATTATGATAATAATTTTTAAAAAGTTAAATCGGGATCTGATTAATTTCTACTCCCTACTTAAATAAATAAATAAAAATCTCCGCACATAATTTAAACCAGAGATCTCGTTTAAAATATATGTATCATTAAAAAAAATGAATAAAGTATTCAGACCTATAATTAGTCTTCTTAATAAATACAAATCCACGATATGAAACATCTTCCATGAAAAGTATTTCATTATAACTTTACGTGTTAGTTACGAAAGCTTATAAATAATAAATATGAAGAATCAATAGTGTAATTAGCAACAAAACTATAAATAAATGGAAATAATTTTATCGCAGAATCTCGTTCACTCTACACAGAAAATAGAGGGAAAAAATCCCAAAAGATTAAAATAAATAAATTAGTGTCGGTGAATCTCTTAAAATCTATTTAGGTAATAAAAGTATTTTTTAGACGTGATATTTTTCTTTTTCCCCTCAAAGTTTTTTTTGTAATTATTTGTTTTTAAATTCATTAAATGTGCTTTTGTTTTTCTTTCCCCTCTAATGTACTCAAGTCATCGCGATACTTCTTTCCGATGACGTCACGTATGAGGGCTCTCGTGCATGCAAACAGACATGGTGGCTCCCTGACGGTCCATGTGGCTCTGACGACAGGAAAACTTCTTCATAACGTCACGTTAATTTATTAAATATCGTTAAAACAAACAGACTCTGTCGGCTGAAGCTGCGAGCAGCTCCGAGAGGAACTAAAGATGCAACACGATGACGTGAGTGTCACAAATTAATACGAAGACGCTAATGTGTTCATGCTAAGTGTCCATGCTAACGTTAGCTCACCGGTAACTGTTTAAAAACCGATGAATCTGGGTTATTTCTTATATATTACACCTGTTTTTTAGCAGCTAGAGATGCTACTGAACAGTAGATGTCTTTACTAAACATACACGGGTTAAAATATCATGTTTTAAACATTTGAGACACGTTGACACTGAGCTAGCTGGACGCAGTTTGTTCATGTCAATGTGACGCCAGACTCCGTTATAAAAGCGTCTGATTTAAAGTTGTCAGGCTTCTCTGTAAACATGCACAGACGTTATGACATGAGTCCACACATATATTGGTAGGATCATGTGGGAACTATATTTCGGCAGCACGTTATCTTCTGTTTATACACAGTTGATGGACATAATGAGCCTGACAAGTCTTACATACATACTTTAACACTAAGCTAGCTGGACCCAGTTTGTTCATGTCCACTATGACGCCAAACTACCTAATAAAAAGGTGTTTGTTTTGTTGAGATTGTCCATCTTCTCTGTAAACAAACAAGTTTCAGGACATGGGTTGATGCACATTTTTAGAGTCATGTGGGAACTTAATTTTGGCAACACATTATCTGTTGTCATCTTGTGTTTCTGTACCGTTTATTGACAGTTTTATATATATATGCTTGATATTTGATTTCTCTGAGATTTAGTCTGTCAAACAGTCATCAGTCAGATCTGTCACCGGTATCTTAATGTGTGGGCCAGTTATTTAAGTGTTTTTATAGAGTCTGATTCTACATTAAAGATAGCAGAATAAAACTTTAAAAGAACACCTGAATACAGCAGATTATTATTATTATTATTATTATTATCATCATCATCACACCAGAGGGGTATTCCAGAAAGCGGGTTATGTGAAAACTCAGAGTAAGTTAACCCTGAGATGAGGGAAACTCTGAGTTATCCGTTCCAGAAAGAGAAGTAACTGAAACTCTGAGTCAGTCACCATGGTAACAGACTCTGTGAACATAACCTGCTCGCTGACAGGTTTTCTTCAATAAACCCTGAG
>NC_065513.1:45756699-45756897 GCF_006386435.1 Epinephelus moara
GACGCTCAGTGATGCTGCGCTTCTCTCATGATTGTGATTGGTCCGCTGCGTGCACGTTCACAGCTCTTGATAAAGCAACTCAAGGTTGAGTTACCAAGTTGATATCCAGCGTCGTGATACCGATTATCCTGATTGCCATTGTTAGGGTTAGTCAACCCAGGATAGGTCTGGGTAACCCAGGAAAGGTTGATCTCGCTT
>NC_065513.1:45756912-45768044 GCF_006386435.1 Epinephelus moara
CTGGGTTGAGTTACCGAGTTGATATCCAGCGTCGTGATACCGATTATCCTGATTGCCATTGTTAGGGTTAGTCAACCCAGGATAGGTCTGGGTAACCCAGGAAAGGTTGATCTCGCTTCGTGATACAGGCCCCAGTTGTGTTGCAGGTTGAAAGCCACGGGATGAAACTCTCTGTAATGTGTTGATTCTGCTTCCTGCAGATGATCTGGGACGTGATCGGGAACAAACAGTTCTGCTCCTTCAAAGTCAAGTAAGTCTGAAACTTCCTCCGCTTCTTATTCAGTCATTCATTCATTCATTTACTCAGTTACACAGTAAGATTATTATAGTACGATCAAGTTCTTTAATACACAACACTTACAGAGAAACAGTCAATGGCAATGACACTCTACACCACATTTAGAGACAAACAAGACAGAACAAGAGATTTTTATTTGTTTATTTATTTTGCTTTATTTACACCGACTGCTTTATTCACAGTAACTCATTCAAATGTTTGTCGTGTTACACAGAATGAGAAAATACTTTCCTGGATGAGAAACATTCACAGATTAAAACATGATTTCAAAGGAATAACCTGTGATCTTCTCCATCATGCTCTGGTCGGCTTCAGACTGATGAATATGAAACTAAAACACATCAGTGTGAAATTCACTGGTGACAGAAAATCAGCTGGAGATTTGACATCAAACATCTGGTGTCGTCTTTATGTGCAGGACGAAGAGTCAGAACTTCTGTCGGAATGAATACAACGTCACAGGGCTGTGTAACCGCTCGTCCTGCCCGCTGGCCAACAGTCAGTACGCCACCGTCAGAGAGGAGAAAGGTAAACACGTTACACACCTACAGCGACACTCTTAACAGGCCGGGAGGGACGATACAACACAATGTGACACTGTAGAGGCTTTTACTCTGAAATCCAGGAAGGAAGACGAGTTTGAGATTCAGGAGACTCTCAGAGTTTTTTCTTGAGGTGACTTTTATGTGAGGGCATGACAGTAATGACTCCAGCTAAGGTATGTATGTATATTACAGGATGTTGTGCATCCCTGGGAACAATCACTGTACATCGAAACCAAACCATTTTCATAGAATGACTCCCCAAAAAAAGTGGTCTCTTGGCTCAGTTCTCCCACGATGAGGGTGAGTTGAGCCACATGAGTGTAAATTGCTCCACTGATAGTGTTAAATGAAAAGGAAACATTTTCACCTCACACAGTGCAAAGTAAGACAAAACCAAAACCAACCAGGCGACATCACTGTCCACTGTTTTTTTTAGTTTTTGTAAAATGTAGGTATGTCATAAATAAATGTTATATAAGTGTCATGGTATAACGTCATGAAAAATTGATGCAATGATGAACTGACTTTTAAAGAATTACAGTCAAACAGTTTGATCCAGATGTGAAACATGAGAAGGAAACACTGATGAGTTGATGAATAATGTTTCCTCCTGCAGGTCAGTGTTTCCTCTACATGAAGGTGATCGAGAGAGCAGCATTTCCTGCCAAGATGTGGGAGAAGGTGAGCTTCAGTTCTCTCACAGTTTGTTCACAGACTTTCAGAGTTGCACAGTAGGTCGTCCATTAGCTCAGTAGGTAGAGTGTGCACCCCATGTTGCTGCAGCAGCCGTGGGCTCGATTCCAGCCTGCGTCCCTGCGTTTTGAAGTCTTTGGACCATCAGACAAGCAGTTCTTTTTTTGTAACTCTTTTTTTATTTCAGAAACAAACAACCTGAGGTCATCATGGATGTTACAAAGTCACAGTACATTTTTCCATTCACATCTCAGCGTACAGCATCACACTTTATTCAGTGGCATTTATACACAATCTATTTCTCCCAATATTTTGTACATTTTTCCATCTCAAGCCTAAAAATAAAATTCTTTCCATCATTTCTTTAATTGTCTGTCTTGTCTGCAAAAATCATCAAAAAACGTCATAGTATAGCATGTCGTCCGAAATCATGAAAAAAAGTCATAGTTTAGCATGTCATCTGAAATCATCAAAAAAAACGTCATAGTATAGCATGTCGTCTGAAATCATGAAAAAAAGTCATAGTATAGCATGTCGTCTGAAATCATCAAAAAAACATCATAGTATAGCATGTCGTCTGAAATCATCAAAAAAAACGTCATAGTATAGCATGTCATCCGAAATCATGAAAAAACGTCATAGTATAGCATGTCGTCCAAAATCATGAAAAAACGTCATAGTATAGCATGTCATCGAAACATTCAGCAATAGGTCGCAGGCTTGAATGGAGAAAGGACGTAGCCTTCGTATATGCATGTCCCGTTCTCCCCACTGATTCGACAGGTGCCCCAAAACCAACTTTAATTTCTCTGACGAGCAGATCAGATGAAGCAAAGCTACGTTCAAAGCTTTGAAGTTTTGATGGTTGGAGCTGTCGGTGTGTTGATGTAGATTCTTTGTTACTCAATGACATTTTTTTAAAATCAAATGAAGAACTCGTACCTGATGTTTCCTGTCGGACAAATACAAGTCAAAACGTAAAATTTGGTTTGAACATGTGTGTGTGCACCTCTTTATGTATGCTCTGTGTGTGTGTGCAGGTGAAGCTCAGTAAGAACTACGAGAAAGCTCTGGAACAGATCGATGAGAATTTGATCTACTGGCCTCGATTCATGAGACACAAGTGTAAACAGCGCTTCACCAAAATCACTCAGTATCTGATCCGCATGCGCAAACTGGTCCTCAAGAGACAGTAAGTAATACTACAACATACTGCTACAGGAAGTGAGTGTGCCGAGCAGGAAGAATGAAACTCAAATAAGAAATTAAAGTCTTTGATTTTAGTGCGACGTGACTTCATGATCAAACTGTAAAAATGACATTAAATCACCCAAATCTGACTCACTGTCCCCTTAAAGTTACATTTGAAGTGTTTGTTTAGTGACCGTCTGAAGTCAAAGTTTAATTTGACGTCTGTTTTGTGTTTCAGGAGGAAGTTGGTGCCTCTCAGCAGGAAGGTGGAGCAGAGAGAGAAGAGGAGAGAGGTGAGACATGGACGAGCACGACGTTACCATGGTTACACTCAAACATTAAAGGTGGATTCACTTGTTGTATGAACCTGTTCTGTCTTCATGTGTGTGTGTGTGTAGGAGAAAGCTCTGATCGCTGCTCAGCTGGATAACGCCATTGAGAAGGAGCTGCTGGAGAGACTCAAACAGGGAACGGTACGATCAGCACACACGCACAGTATTTACAGTCGTACTTTACTCACGTGGTCGCTTAAAGACGAGGATCTGCTCACAAGGCGGCGTTTAGATTGGTCAGAGACGAACTCATAGAAAGAAACATTTATATAACATTTATGATTTCAAACTAAAACTCAAATTAACACAGAAGCTGAATCAGGTGAGATCCATTTCTAATATTCAGTATCCAGAGGAACAAATTTGTCTCTTCAGTTTACACAAGTACAATTTTTAAAAACGGTAAAAGATCAGTGAACGAACAGAGACGTCACATGAGGCTTGTTTCATCAAAAAAAAAAGTAATAAGTGAAAATGTACGTTAATTAATAATAAACACTGCTGTGACAATAAACTGCAGCAGGAATTCTTTATAATACAATAATTGCTGTTCAAGAGGTTACACTCAAGTTAAAGTACAGTTACTTAAAGAAAGATACTCCTGTAAAAGTACTAATTTAAGAAATTATACTTAAGTAACTTTACTTTTACATGAGTATAATTTACATACTTCAGTATAAGTACGGTCATTTTTAAGAAAGTATACTCATAAAAGTAGTTACTCTAGTATGAAGTGAAAGTACACTAGTAAAACTGTTAAAAAATGTACTTAAGTAAATGTAAGTTACTTTAAAGAAATACTCAAGTTAAAGTAATTGTACTTAAACATGAGGATAATTTCCTCGAAGCAAAACTGTTAAAACATATACTGAAGTAAAAGTAAGTTACTTTAGTACAACTTTTTTTACAGTAACTGTACTTTTACACAAGTATATACTAAAAAAAAGTATATACTCAAGTAAAAGTACAGTTACTTTAAAAATACTGACGCAGAACTATAGTTACTTCAAAGTAATTATGCAGAAGTAAAAGTAGTTGTGTAAATATTAAAAGTTACTGTGTAACATTAACGAGGAGGTCGTACATTTAAAATAAAAAAGGTCAATACCACGTGACTGACACCAGTAGAACAGTGTGATGTCACAGAGCGTCATCATGACCAACAGTAACTTTGTCCTCTGGAGACCAATCAGCTGCAGCCTGTGAATAAAACTGATTATTAATATAAACATTGTTCATCAGAACAGCTTTACTCAGCTCAACAGGAAACAGACTCAATAAACAAAAATCACTGACAAACAACAAACAGAGCCGTGAAATAAAAACACTCAAGTAAAATTACAGATTAAAAAAATTCTGGTAATATGCTAACGTAAGCACGCGCTAACAGGCCGAGTGTCGCATGTGAGACAGACTGTTAATATGCTAATGTTACATGTCTGATATAAGTGTGCTTACGTTAGCATGTTAACACTACATGTTACATTCAGCATACTAGTATGCTAACATTAGCATATTAACATTCTTATGTCTGACATGTGACATTGGGCATGTTAGCGCTCCTACGTTAGCATATTAATGCTCTAACTAGACAGAGTGTTCATATGCTAACGTAAGCGCGCTAACATGCCAAATCTTAGGTGTCAGATATCATAATGCTAATATTAGCATTTAGCTCTGTCCAGCTCAGACTAATGAAGCTAATGTCAGGTTCAGTTTAAAACAGAAAAAATAATTTAGTGTCTTGTAACTCACTGGGACAGAAGGTGTGAAATATATTTCTGTATTAAATATAACGTGTGTGTGTGTGTGTGTGTTACCAGTACGGAGACATCTACAACTTCCCGGTCCACGCCTTCGACAGAGCTCTGGAGCAGCAGGATGCAGAGAGCGAGTCTGAGGAGGAGGAAGATGCGGAAGAGGAGGAGGAGGAAGATGACGAGGTGATGAAGGACTCGTGTTTCAGTGTGTTTGAGTTTATAAAACGTGAGGTCAGAGGCTGACTGAGCTGTGTGTCCTCCTGTCTGTCTGTCTGTCTGTCTGCAGGACGTCGGGAAGAGAGAGTTTGTAGCAGAAGAAGAAGTGGAGGACGAGAGCGACCTGAGCGACTTCGAGGTAAAGTGTCTCTGACATCAGCGAAACACCTGGATCTGTGTGGAGGTTAAAGGGTTAACTCTATAACAGACACAGTGTGTTAGCACGCTTACATTAGCATTAGCATTTTAATCTAAAGTCTGACAAATGCAAAATTCGGCATGTTTGTGCACGTGCATTAGCATATCAGCATGTCAGACATTAAAATCATAATATGCTAACGTAGGCGTGCTAACATGCGGAATGTCTCATGTCAGACATTAGAATGCAACATTTGGCGTGTTAGCACTCATGTTAGCATATTAACATTCTGTCTGACATGCTACATATGCTAATGTTAGCGCGCTTATGTTAGCATGTTAATATTCTAATGTGTGACATGTGACATGTGACACGGGGTCCAGGTTAAAACATTCTTTACATTCGGCCTGAACATTTTTAATCTGAGCAATTTTTTTGTTTCTCCTCTCAGGACATGAACAAACTGAGGACGAGCAGCGACGAGGAGGACGGGGGTGAGGAGGAGTCCAGTGAAGAAGAAGAGGAGGAAGAGGAGGAGATGGAGGTGGAGACAAAGGCGAAGGCCTCCAAGTCTAAAGGTAAATCTCCAGCTAACGGCTCGGTGGTGAGGAAGAAGCGAGCGTACGTGGAGATCGAGTATGAGATGGAGCCCGCCGCCAAGAGCAGAGCCACGTAGTGATGTCACAGCCTCTGCTGCCAATCAAACTGTGACTCTCTGCTGAGGACACACCCACTCTGTGGTGGTCGTCAGTTTGTTCATACGGAGCCTGGACATGGAAGTTTGTTGATGGACACACAGGACGGATCTGACCTGGATCAGTTCAAAACTCACAAGTGACTTTAACAGCTTTGTTTTGTCTGTTTGTTAAATATTAATCAATAAATGATGATAAACATGTCAATCAATCAGTTTTGGAAAGAAGTTGCTTCATGTTTCATAATAAAAAACTTTATAAATATCTTAACGTCCAGAATAAAGAAAGTGACAAACACATTGTGAGAATTCACTGTTTTCCTGTTAAACCTTGACATTTTGAGAAAAATGTCTTTTCTCATTTCTACGTTCAAAATAAATAAACATTTTGTTGTTATGATCTGTTTTCTGGTAAATTAATTTATCTTCAAATTTATTTTTAATTCTGATGTTGGCCTTTGGAGGAAGTGACTTATTTTTTATTGGCACTGAAAATAAACAAAAACTGGTGCTGTAACAAATTCACCTAAAAATTAAACAGGCATTAAAATATTTTACTCTGATATCTTTTGCATCATACGGAGCCCCTGAAGTCCTGAAAGGTGATTTTATTTTTATTTTGTGCACAGCGTGTCATGTTGTGCACAAAATAAACAAACAGCTTTTGGGTCTTGAGGGTTCTCTTCTGTGTAATGCAAAAAATAAAAGGTTTTGACATTTAAACAGTTTCAGTGTTAATGTTTCCTTTAAATAAAATTTGTCAGTGAAAACAAAACCTGAATTAAAGAATGAAAAACTGGCGCTCAAACAAGTTCAACTGAAAATAAAACAGGCTTTAAAAATACTTGATATATTTTGCATCATATGGGGCCTGTTACACCCAAAAAAGATTTTTTATTTTACTGTGTACATGTTATCTTGTGGAAAGATTAAAAGAAATCACTTTTTCAGGACTTTAAGGGTCTTTGTAGAATTCTGATGTTTTTCAATGACAAAACTGATTGTATTAAAATTTATAAAAAAAACAACAGAAAAAACAAAACGGTGAAGAGCAAAAATCATAAGATTCTCTGAAGAACATCAGAAGAAGAAAATATCAAAATAAAATAAAAATAACATTTAATGCTTGTGTTTGTTTGTTTTTTACTTGAAGTTGTTTCAGTGTTAAAGTTTCCTTTGAATAAATTTGGCATTAAAAATATAAAAGCAAACTAAAATAATTTTTAACACTTGTGTTTTATTTTCTAGTGGACGTTGTTTAAGTGTTTCAATTCTAATGTTTCCTTTAAATAAAATTTGTCAGTGAAAACAAAGCCGAAACTAAAAAATGAATAAGTGGCGCTGAAACAAGTTCAACTGAAAAATAAAACAGGCTTTAAAAGCGTTTGATATTTTTGCATCATATGAAGGTGATAGTCTTTATTTTGTGTGCACATGAATTAAAAAAAGAAAAGAAAAAAAAAATCACTTTTCAGGACTTTAAGGGTTTTTGTAGAACTCGGATGTTTTTCAATGACAAAACTGTCGGTGTATAAAAACAAAAGAAAACAATCATCATCAAAAGCAGCGGAGAGAAAGACACAGGTTGTCACTGAAAAACCAGAAGAAGAAAATATCAAAACAATATAATTTTTAATGCCTGTGTTTTATTTTTGATTTTTTTCCTTTAAACTTTAAATCAATGTGTCATTGAAACAAACGGTAAAAAGGAAACTGATATTAAAACAGCTGGAAAAAAAGTCGAACTGGCACAAAAAACAACAACAAACAAAATTATCATTTTGAATTATATTATTTTTCATTTTGATGTGTTTTTTCTGCCACTGAGAAACAGAGTGCAAAAGATACCAGAATAAAATGCTTTTAAATGAATGCCTGGGTTTTATTTTGAAAGGAACTTGTTTGAGTGTTTAATTTTTAAGTTTAAGTCTTGTTTTAACATGTTTTATTTTCAGTGACGAGATTTAAAGTGACCGTCCTACAGAACATTTACATCACATCAGTCTGACCTCATTAATTAACTGATGCACATTAACGGCTCGTTGTGTTAATGTCGTTATAATAAGTGAGTGTTTCAGCTGCAGTTACAGACGTCACGTTACTTTATCTTTTAATTATTCCAGTGAGTTTTACACAGGTGGAAAAACAAAGCTGGTTTCTGATTGTCTCAAGTTCTGAAAAATCCAGATTGATGTATCTCTAATATTAATTATAAGAGTAATCAGACTCAGACCGACCTTCAGGACTTCAGAGCCGTAGATCCGTCCTCACGTTCACAGACGGCTCAGTCAGCACTCACCTGAGAACAAGACAGAAATTACATTCAGATAAAGTTGGAGCCACAATAAAGTTCATTCTGTCCTCGTCTAAACACAGGACACATAAACATACACATGCAGTAAACTGAACACAGGGTGGAGCACTGACGTGTGACGGACGTACAGGTGAGCTCCATGTCATCAGGATCAGGTGTGTGCAATGTGGAGACAAACAGTTTTGACCGTGTCGTGGAAGCATGTTTGTAGCGTGTTAAAACTGAAATGCTGACTGTAATAATGATGACACGTGGACAAGGCTGTCGCTCCTCTGTGTCCTGGTGAGCCTGTGGAGATTATATAGAGAGCAAATGGATCACCACATCCAAAGAGACACAGCGCACTGGACTTCGGTTCATTGTTCGCCCACAACACGTGTCCAGCTGACTGAACACCACCTCATTTCTCTTCCTGTAACATTTCTGCAGCAAAATCTGGATGGATTTTATTCCTGATAAGAGCTGCTGTCTGATAAACAGGTAGGCCTGAGGCCAGAGGGATGAAATGAGGCCTCACTGTTGTTCTGATTAAAAGGCCTCTACCAGAGGACCTGAGGGTTCTCGAGGGTTCATACGATGAAAGGACTGAGACCATTAAGATGTTTATAAACCAATAAAAGGAACTTAAAATCGATTCTGAAGCTCACAGGAAGTTCCACGTCTGAGGAACGTCCTGTCTGAAGACCTGAGGGCTGCACAGTGTCCATGTTCTTCAAAGCAAACTAAAGACCTACAGTACCTCTTCATTCTGGCTTTAATTCAACTTTTTTTGATTATTATTACTGTGTATTTATCTATTTTCACTCATCTGTAATTTCTAGCTGGCATACTTTTCTATTTTGTTTTTTATTTAATTAATTTTAACAAATTTATTGACTGATTTTAAAATTATTTTTTATTTCAAGTTCTTATCCTGCCTCTGGTGTGTCTCCCCACTGATGACAGCTTTTTCTTCAGTTCTTCATGAGGGCTGTTATACTTTTAGTCTTTACCATCAGTCTTTGCTTTATGTGTGTGTGTGTGTGTGTGTGTGTGTGTGTGTGTGTATGAAAAGTGCTATTTAAATTAAGTTTAATTGATTGACTGTGATCTTTTTATTAAGATCTGGCTAAATGTTGAAATTAAAAGAATCTGAGTTCCTGACAACACCAGAGGAACACACTATATATGGAAATGTATCACACGATAAAGGTTGCAATGGTGTCAGATTTTCACGGTACGATAACTGTCTCAGAAAATATCAGTTTCACAGCATCACTGTGTTACAGCATCATTATCATCAGTCAGAATGATCCTTAAAGTTACTGTTGGTTTAACGAACATTTTATTACTATGACTGAAACTTGAAATATTTTGTTAATGAAGTTTGTGTAAAAAGTCTCCTCTTAGAAAATAAGTCAAATAAATAACTCAAAGGAGAGATTCAATGTCGGGTCGTGGAGAAAAGTTGTACATGTACACTGACTGTTCTGTGTCCTGTAACAGTCACTGATATGTTTCATATAAAGTACTGGTGAGCTGACAGATGTGAAGGTAGTGCTGTCTGTGGGTCCTTCGGTGGTGGTGAAGTCTGGAGGAGCCAGAGGGGGTCAGGTGGTGTGTGTGACCTCTGCTGCACCTGTGAACCTGCCTCTGTTCCCCATCTGCTGCCATGTGTTTGGTGAGAGTCTGAACTTTGTATGATGTGTTGACACAGTACATCTTAGAATGGGTATATCACTGCAGCCCTGCACACAATTTATTAAGACAGCTCATTGTAATGTCCCCCTCAAGTCCAACGAAGAAAAGCCCTCCTTCATGAAAACATGTTTTAAACACACACATCACACTCACCGGGGTCAGCGTTAGGAATTACAGCTGATTTCTGCTCCTCTGATCTCACTGAACTGCTCACGTCACATGGAGAGGCACCACCATTAAAACACAGCTGTCCTGTCCTCTGTTGTTGAGGCCACGCCCCCTCACACCTGTCATCCTGGAGTCACCTGACCAGTGTTGGAGATAAGAATCTACACCTGGTAAACAAGTGACAGCAGGAAGGAGACACCAGAGCTGTAACCAAGGTTTCTCTCAGGATTAAACTGTTTCACACACCTCAGTAAAAAAACAAAACAATAATTATGATCTTTCATCATATAATAAAGAATATAAATATATATATAAATATAATAGAATATAAATAAAGAGCCTTTGCTTTTACTTCCTGTACATTTTGATGTTAATTATGTACTTTCACTTAGTGTCTTGACTGCAGAACTTTCACCTCTACACTGTGGTATTACTACTTTTACTCTAGTAAAATATCCACATACTTCTTAGCTTAGCTTAGCATAGCTTAGCATAACATAAAGACTGGAAACAGGTGGAAACATTCAGCCTGGCTCTGTTCAAAGGAACAAAAATCCACCCACCTGCTCCTCTAACGCTCTCTGATGAACATCTTGTTTCATCTGTACGAAGACCAACGAATAAAAACAACAACTTCACCTTTTACAGGAGGTCATGTGTCCAAATGTTTCTTCATCAAGTACTGTAAAGTACCCTATTACTGGACTAGAATACATGCAGTTCATATAATTCATCCCAAATTAATCTATATTTTTATAGTCATTACTAAAAGTGTGTGTCATCCAAGATAGACAATAAAAACTGATGGAACAGTCAAAGTTGTCATTTTGAAATGTGTCCGATAAAATTTAAATAAAATGTCCAAAAAATATTTTTAAAAGGACAATTTTTTTTTTAAATAAAATGTCCGATAAAAATGTTGACTTATGTTGGAAAATATGACTAAATTTAAGGTGTGCTGATGGATTCATGTCATCAACTCATGCATTGAGTAACATTACAAGTTAACGTTCCACCTTAAAAGTTGCCGGCAGTCGGCCCAGTGAATGAAGTTATTTTTTTCTCTTTCATTTTATAGTTGTAGTTTACTGATGTATGAACA
>NC_065513.1:45768378-45831428 GCF_006386435.1 Epinephelus moara
CAGCTGACGGGGACAGCTAACACTAGCAGCAAAGCTAACATCAGGACGTCATCTGTTAAAAGCCTCCCGTTGTCGGATACGACATTAAACTACTCCAGTTAGCTCAATCATGTTGTAACTAAGACATCCGCTGGAAAAAAAAAAAAATTTTCACGGACCGTTTAGTGAGTTATTACAGACACCGCTAAGGGTTAACAGCTAACGGCGTCCCTACGTCGCCCCGGTAAATGGTCGCGCAACGATTACGTCACATCCAGAGCCCGTAACTTTACAGGAACCTTCCTCGTACTCCGCTCTCTCAGTGGAGACACGGCGGTTGAGAGAGCCGAGCGAGAGGACGTTCCTGTAGTAGTTCCTGCCCCCCAAATAGTACCAGGAACTTCTTCAGTGGAAACGGGCCTTATGAGACTGATCTGAACTGATGGTGGAAACGGAGCTTCTGATGAGCTATTAAGTTTTAATTTGATGATACACACAACTACACAGAGCATCTGTCCTCCCGAAGGTGTGGATGAGTGTACAAGAAGCAGAGTGAGTCGTCAGCGTATATACAGTATATATACTTTATTTACAAATAACTGAATCCCCGCGGTCGAACAATGAAAAGGTACAGCTGAAGAAAAATCATCACAGATTTAGAATATAAATAGTCAAAGAATCATAAGAAGCATGTTTGTTACTTTAGCAGACAGAAAATCAACAGACAGGAAATAAAAATATACAGAGCATGTTACAGCCAGCGAGGGGGGGGTGGGGGGCACAACCAGATATCTGACAATAATTTTGTCTTAATTAATTTCAGCCTGATCACAGCGCCTCCATCTGGAACAAACACACTGCATACGCTATAAACTCATCGTACAGCTCTGGTTTCTTCTCACGTTCATCGATAGGAAAAGAAATTTATTGTCTTTAAAGACGTTCTGATCAGATTTCGGACTCTGGTGGCGCTGTGATGACATCAGAGATCTTTTAGCTGAATTCTTTTAAAGTTTAAAAGGCGATGATGCTGCAGCAGCATTGCACCTGCAGGACCGGCACTGCTGCTGCGTTTAATTCATGTTCTGATTTTTTAGTTTTTTAATTATCAATTGCGTGTTTACCTTTGGCGAGGGAAGCTTAAGGCCGCAGTCACAACTTAACTTCACAGGTTCTCCTTCATTTTGTGACCCTTTGGTTTCTGAAAACTTGTTAAAATCTCTCCAAGTAAAACAAACAGTTTTCTTTGCTTTAAAATAAAGAGTTTAGTTTCCCCGGCGAGTGTGTCGTGCAGGTTATTATGTGATGAAAACATGAGTCTGATGTGTTTTTACAGTGAGGGAGGGGCCTCATTCAGAAATCAAGCATCACAGTTGAAGAAGGCTGCTGTCCACCAATCAGAGGACAGCGAAGAGTAAAATCACTCGTTCAGACAGATGTGGACACAGTTAAAGAGAGCGGGCTCCAGGCGTCCTCAGACGGCACTGAGCTTTAATATCCTTCAGTCATGACGGGATACGTACACGAGATCTGAGCAACATCGCCAGAATCTGAGCCACCGGGTCACAGAGGAAGTCGAGGTGAGCCGGGCGGGAAAACGACGGCGGTTGCGTTTTGCATTTTACTCTGACGTCCAAGAAGCAACAAAACTCTATTTTTGTCAGTCTTAACTTTTCATCACTGTTTTTTAAAATTATTATTTTACAGTATTTTTCTTTTACTGGCTCATTTATTAAAAAGGAAAAGGTAAATACGTGATTAAATGTGTTCGCAAAGACAAAAGGAGCCAAAAATACATGTGGGAGTAAAATACAGAGTTCAAATGTATTGAAAGTTTATAATTTGGATTAATTACCTCAATGTATTTTTTATATAATAACTAGGGCTGTCAAAAATAATGCATTAATTTTGATTAATTAATCAATGAAAAAATTACATGTTAAAAAAATTAACACTGATTAATGGCATCCCGTGGTGACCTCTGACCCGGTGCGTCACTGAAGGCCACAGTGTCTTTGTCACATGATGGAGGCAGACGAGATGACGCTACTCGGCCCCGTGAACGGAACATTTACATTTAAAAAACGCCCAGAGGGAGCTGTTGATAAGAGCACTGTTGAGAACGTCAGTCTGAAACATCACCTCAACACAAAGACTTTAGCAGCGAACCCGGAGGTCTGAGCTAACACAGCCTCTGATGCTAACGCTAGCAGCCAGCCTCGTCAAGTCACGCTCGACCAGATGTTCAGACTGAGTCAGTCTACCTGTGACCGACTCACTAACTCCCTCACAGAATGGACTGCAGACAGTTTGGTTGGTCGAGGACAGGGGAACAACTGTGTCCAACATCCAGCAGCTTCACTACGACACATCTGGCAACATTCAGTTGAACTGAAATTTTTTAAACACTTCAGCAAAAACTGATGTATGCAATTAATTTAGATTAGTTAATCACAGAGCAGGTCATTAGATTATTTTTTTTAATTGTCTGACAGCCCTAGTTATCATTTTAATACTTTGACTCATCAGACGATCTGTTGGTGACATTTGTGGCTTCTTGGACTCAATCAAAACATTTCTCAGACTTTTTAAAAACCTCTAACTCCTCCTTGGTGTTTCAGCGGTAAACTGAATAATATTTTACTGCGTATTTTCCCTGCTGGAGAGACACTGGACATGAACTGAAGCTGGACAACTGATTAATTTAGTGTAAATCTGACGATTATCTTTCAACAAGAGCAGTCGTATCAGCTCAGAGACATCACGTGTTATACTGTGTGCGCATCTGTCGGCTTGTTTTGGTTTTTCTCTAGTGACCACACAAAAAAAAAAAAAAAAACATTTAAAATAAAGTTTAGTGGAGCTACTTTGTTGTTTCTGGTTTGTAGCTGGCTGTTTTGGAATGCTTCTTAAGGAACAAAATTTACTGACCAATCCAGTTAGACAGACTGGGAGAACTGGTTCTTGTAGTGCTGGAATGCACTCTTTAAACACCATGAATTAATTTTACATTTAATCATTTAGTTGGTGAAATTTAAAGCACTTCAGGTTGTAAAGGCTTGAACGTTTTGAGCTGAATCTGATCACACGTGCAGAAAATGTCTGATGTTACGGTGGAAGGCCGAATTTTATGCATTTTCATTTTCATGTCTCCAAGATTTTGATCTCTTGCAACTTTCACACGCAGTCACTTTGTGTGACAACTTTAGCGGAGCTAGCTAAAACGTGTGATAATTTAGCGGTACTGAACCAGAATTTGAGTGAAGTGAAACCCCAACTGGACGTTAAAAAGAAAACCAAAAACAGGCAGCAATAAATTAAAAGAATCTACGTCGCTTCCCTCGATACGCACTGAACCAGGAGAGACGCAGATAATGGCCACTAGGGGGAACTGTGACATTGAAAATATACTATGTAGATATATTTGGGAACACATAAGAAAAAAATCAACATTAACAAGAAGAATCTAACAAAACTCTATCCTGAACTTTGATCCACGGCGGGACCAGTAGTGACATTCTGGTTCAGGTAAGTCATTTTATTCTTCATCATCACCTTCATCAATCATAAACTTTATCTCTCAACAGAGCGATTGATTTTCTTTGAAGCCCCTGAAGTTCTGAAAGATGAATTTTTTTTTATCTTGTGCGCACAAAATAAAAATTTAAACTTTCAGGACTTTAGGGGATTCGTAATATTTTAAGTCATTCAGTTAAAATTTTTTAGATTTTTAAAAAAGGCAAAGAGTGGAGATGCAGAGATGTTGGGTTCAGAGTTCCTGTCTGTGAACACGTTTGTTAAATGGCCTTTGAAGATCCACTCAGGTTCCTAGAAACAGAGACCAGATCCAGGACCCAAGTAAGGCCGGGTCTGGATAACGTTCAGTCAAATTGGTCCAACAGGGTCGAAGCATCTTCAGGAAATTTTCGGATTGTGTCTCTTTTTTCTGGACACTCGTTTTTCTGGACTTTGGATTCAGTAGGGTTTCAGGTTCTAGCTCAGTTCTGGATCGGGTCACAATGTTGGAGTTACCGAGATCTCGCATTTTCCGATCTTTTCTGTGACCCATCCTTAAAGTTTGGATTAAAGGAGTACAACGATTTAGACATGATTGATCTTAATTATTTGAAGCAAACTAAAGCTTTTAGTATCGCCCTTTCATAAAACTGGGGAACTTGTGAGAGACACATTTAAGAAAGACTGAAGCGGCGAAGGCGGAGATATCCAGACTTTTAGTACATTATATGGGTCAAACTCCGAAACCCTGGATCCTACAATTCTCATAAAGCAACTTGGTACCGTCTTTCAGTCAACCCAGTCCGCCTGGTGAATGCCCACGACCTTTAAAGTGCGCACCAGCTGTTTGTTAACATGCGGTTTCATTAGAGAGGGTCTTCAAACTGGGGCCAGTTAATTTCGCAGGGAGCTCCTCCATAACCACAGAAGACATTACACAAGTACTTTTCAGAGGCTGAGTGGTGCTAAGCATGGAGTAACCCTTTAAACTGCATTCAAGGTGACTGTTAGTAAAATTACACCATCAGCTCCAGGTGTGACTGGAACGCCTGCAGAGACGCATTTTACCACCAGAACAACAGATTCAAAGTCTCCGATCCACATCAACATCTACAGTGCAGATGGATCCTCTGATCCACGTTACCGACACGGTGTAAATACAGTGGGTCAGAAGTTCGAAGGGCAGCTGGTTTCTTGTTTTTGTTTGGAAACTAATGCGTTAGGAACGAGTGAGACAAGGAGTTCCACTGCATGAACTCAAGCAGAGGAAGAGGGAATCCCCAAGGTGAGTTCAGACATCCAGGCACTCTGTGTTAGAATTAATGAATTGAAGCATGAATTTTTAAGACTTTTCCAAATGATGGGATATCATCACACACGAATAAGACGTAAGTACAACTGTTAATCCAAAAGTTCATATCAAAGAGTGAACGTCAGAGCTGAGGACGATCTTTTGGACGATTTGTAGCAGATCAGATAAAAGCTTAATTAAGGTCTAGATTTGAAGATCTGGGCCGAGGGTGACCCTTGATTTGGATTTCAGTGAGCAGTCCGGGCTCTAAATCTGTCCATAGGGAATGTCTGGAGTTGGAACTGTCCAATGGAATATTTCCCACCTACCCTCACTTGATGTGGGTCCAGTCTTGGAAAAAGGGCCGTGGTATTCTGGGCTTAGATCAGTCCAGCTTGTCCTACCTCTGACTTTAAGGATGAAGGTGGTTTCACTTTGAACCAAGGGCAGTCCACCTTGAGCCAAGGCTCTGGATGTGTCCATAGCAATGACCTGCTGGAACTAAGGTGTATAGCCTTTTGGTGGAGATCAGTGTAGATCGGATTAAGGTTGAAGTTGGTCTAAATTTAAGCTTCATATCTTTGTCTCTTGGGACATGGGTGTTTTGAGTTTGGGACAAGGTTAGTCCAAACTGGATGGATGACCAACTCTGGACTCCAGACAACAGGCTCCAGATTTGGAATAGAAGTGTCCATAGGGTAGTCCAAGAAAAAGGTTGCCTACCTTTGGGTCAAGAATGCCTGGATGTGAGCTGAAGGCAGTCTCGAATTGGACCAGGAGCCTACGTTGAGCCTAGGCTCTGGATCTGTCTATTGCAATGTCCAGATTTACAACTAAAGCAACCCTTTTTGGTGAAGTGTAGTCCAGCTCTGGGCTGTAGGTTGATTCAAAATTGAGCTTTGTATCTTTTTTGTTTCTTGGGACATGGACATTAAGCATTTGGAATGAGGGTAGTTCAATTTTGAGGGACTACCCATAATTGACTCCAGATGACAGGCTCCAGATTCGGAAGAGACAGGGTCCAGAGGGAGGTCCAGAGAAAAGGTGGTCTGGAGAGGGGCTGAGAGGTGTCCTATTCCAGGTTTAGAACGGTCCCGCTTGGCCTACCTTTGGGTCAAACACGCCTGAATGCGAGCTGACTTGGACCAGGAACCCATCTTAAGCCTCCGCTCTAGATCTGTCCACTGCAACATCCAACTAAGGCAACCCCTTTGGGTGAAGTGTAGTCCAGTTATGGGCTGTAGGTTGACTCAAATTTGAGCCTTGTAACTGTTTTTTGTCGGTTAGGGTCATCAGTATTTCACAAGTGTGACCAGGGTAATCCATAATTTGAACAACCCTCACTTGAGTTGGGCAAACAATGCTTTGGACATGAAAGGTCCACAGGGTAGTCCAGTTTTGGGGTAAATGGATGTCTAGTGATGGGCAGAGTGACTGAGACCCATCATGGTCTAAGAGTGGTCAAGATTTATACTTCACTGAGAGCAGAGAGTGGTTCAGGTAAGGTCTAGGGTGGTCCTGATTTGGGTGTTGTCCAACACTGATCCAAATCTGAGTGGCACACAGATGTCTGGATAGTTTATGGACTTGGTGGAGGGAGTCCTGATTTAACCAAAGCTGGTAAACTGATCGGGTGGAGGATGTTTGGATCTTATTTTGGGTACTGGACTGACATCTGGATTCAACAACAGGCGGTTGGACTGTGTAATTCAGCTAAATCCTGTTTGACACACTCTGGATAGAAGGCGCCTGTTAGCGCCTGGTGGATCTCTGTGTACGTATCTGTCTGCCTCTGTCCGTCTGTCTGTCCGTCTGTCTGTCTGCCTGTTTGATGGGTCTGTAGTTTGTGTCTGTGGTTAGCAGCTGCAGCCTTCTTTGGCCGGCTGGCTGTCTGCGTTGAGGCGGCCTCCCTGTGGCGCAGACGGTTTGTGCTGGACTCCCGACTCAGCAGCGTTCAGATCCAGACTGCCATCTTGGATGTTCTGGTAAATCCTCTTTGCTGCTTCCAGGAAGGCTTCTTCCACGTTCTCACCTCTGAGGAGGAAGAGGATGGAAAGATTAAGATACAAACAGTAAAAAGTCTGACAGATAGGATTAAAAATTTTGTCATGTGCACATGGAACAAGTTTCACCTCATGTTTTTTCTGACAGTGTCTCATTTCAGAGGTGGGAGAAGTACTCAGATCTTTACTTAAGTTAAAGTATTAATACCACACCAAAAAAAACTGCTGCAAGTAAAAGTCCTGCGTTCAAAATCTTACATAAAAATACTAATAAGCATTAGCAGGAAATTGTACTTAGATTATCAAAAGTCAACTCTATACACTGTTGTGTATTTTAATCTATACCAGCGTTTACTTTAAAAACTGATCAGATCTTTATCTAAAAGTTATTAAAGCTGTAAATATTTACCTCTGAGATGGAGTCCAAGTATAAAAAAGTATGAAATGGAAACACTAAAGTACAGGAAACTTAAATTTGTTCAGTAAACATGTAGTTCCTCTCCACCACAACCAGCTAACTGTGTGTGATGGATATATGATGAAAGAAGTGTGCGTGTGTGTTTGTTTACTCACGTCTTGGCGCTGGCCTCTAGAAACAGCAAACCTGATCAACAACAGGAAGTAGAAATAATCATTAAATCTGACGACCTGTTTTCATCTCTATTTTTATTTGAAGATTTTACGACATGAACACACACTTACCGTTCTCCTCTGCAAACTGTTTGGCCTCCTCGTACGTCACGTCTCTCTGAGCCTCCAGGTCGGCCTTGTTACCAATCAGAATGATCACCTGCACACACACACACACACACACACACACACACACACACGTAAGAAATAACACAGGACAAAGTACACCACCTAAACGTAATTAAATTAAAAACTAAATGCAGAGCCTGTAGGTACGGCATTTTGTGAATACATCCTTGGGGTTCTGGTGTGTGTGTGTGTGTGTGTGTGTGTGTGTGTGTGTGTGTGTGTGAGAAACTCACTGTGTTTGGGTTGGTCAGGTTTCTGGCGTCTGTCAACCAGCTGCTCAGGTGATTATAAGTACTCCTCCTGAACACACAGGAAAAAAATAAAGCCATTCATCAAAAGATCAAACCAATATAAAACCACATGACATCACCCCCAGACCCCCCCCTCCCTTTTCACCCCCCCGTCAGTACCTGGTGATGTCGTACACCATGAGGGCCCCGGCGGCCCCTCTGTAATAGGACCTGGTGACGGCCCTGAAGCGCTCCTGACCGGCCGTGTCCCAGATCTGCAGCTTCACCTTCTGACCGTGGACCTCCATGATCCTCGTCCCGAACTCCACCCCGATGGTGTGAGGACAGTCCGCCATGACTGCACACACACAAAATATACACACCATTATGACACAGACACAGCAGCCCTGGAGTTAATCTAGGATTTAGACTTTACATTTTATAAATCCTGAATCTAAATCTATTTTCTAGTGTAAATACAATAAAAGCAAAAAACAGTTTTATTTTCAGATTTGAAGCGAAGTTACGATGCAAAACGTAAAAAAAGTGTTTGTATAAATATCCCACAGAAACAATAAACAACAAGACAAACCAAAACTACTACTTCTTCATGTTCTGTTAGTTCGGGGTTCAGAATTATCGTTACTAAATGATGCGTCAGACGACAGCATGAGAGAAGAAGAAAGAACTCACATTTTTTCTCTGTGAACTGGTGCAACAGACACGACTTCCCTACTCCCATATCACCTGGAGAGAGACAGCAAAGGTACAATCATGAGGTCAAAGGTCAGGAGGCGCTGGTTTCTGACCCAGTTTTCCTCTAAGTAAAAATTTTAAAAGTTATATTTCTGTGTTTAATAATCTCACGACTCTCCTGGATAATTAACAGTCATGCAGGTTTATGTTCTGACTGCCCGTGTTCCAAACACTACAATACCCATGAGCCTCAGCTGCTGACTGATCCACAATCAGAGTGTGAACTGATTTAAACTTCTGAATGTTGAAGGGTAATGCTTAGTTTCAGCTCAAAGCAGAATATGAAGATCTGTGACTGGATGTTTGTTGGAGCAATGCACCCTGGGAGTTGTAGTTGACTTCTCTCCTTGAGCTTTGACTGAGTTTGGCTGCAGTCACGGCGAGGCCTTCCTGTCCTCACGTTGATAATTAGTTTACATATGACAGTAACGTTACTGACTGCTGCACTGTCAGATTCTTCAGTCATTTTATTTGTGACTTCTGTGAAAGTTGTGAGGCAAACTAACAATTGTTACTTATACTTTACATTTTGTTAACAGAAGTTATTTGTGTCAACTGAGTCTTAAAGGTACACTCTGCAGAACTGTCAGGTACTTTTACTAAACACACTCACCAGTGAAAGTCTTACGTTCTGGTACCTGGTTGCTACCTTTGTATAAAGCCCCGCCCTCACCTGAGAGCTTTGGGGATACATGCTCATAATTATCTCAAACACAGAAATTAAGAAGTAGTGGAGCGACAGGGCTCATAAAATCAAGACAATCTCATGATTCATTTTGTGATAAAAGCACCAAATTTGGAACATATATAGCTTCATGTATGTCGAAGGCATGTGGATATCGGGGCATCACAGATTGGCATTATGATGACCATGGTGGCAAAATCAAACATGGCCTCCACCTGAAAACTGTTTCGGCTTTAACTTTTGAACCAGATGAGCTACAAACGCAAGCTTGGTGTCCATTTTATGTTTTGTGACTATAAGAAACACATCGGAGTGCTTATTCTTATGACTGGATGCATCTGGAACCCTAATCTGCATATTTCCAAGATGGCAGCTATCTAAAAAAAGCGAGCATTGAGGGAGTATGTTTGTTGGGCTTCAGTTTGCCGTGGTATGCTTTCAGCATATTTTCTGAGCATGCAGTATGTTTGAAGTTATTCTGGAGAATATTCTGGACAGTATTTGTCATTGTTTAGGATTGTTACAATAATAAGATTAACATAGATTTGCATAAAGCGAGCATGTTTGTTCACTTCTGTGTTGCTAAGAATATCAAAACCTTGAAAAATATTCTTTAAGGTACATTTAGAACAGATAAAAAATGTCTGATTCATTTGCAATTAATCCCGAGTTAACTATAAACAATCATTTAATAATAAATATTGATAAACTTTATTTTTATGGCACTTTTAAAAACACAGTTACAAAGTGCTTTATGAGACAAATAATATAGTATACACCATCAAGATAAAAACAGCAATGAAACATTGAACACAGGCTGAGACCAAATAAAACAAAGTGTGTAATAAGAATAAATATGATGAACTGCGAAGAAATATTTTAATCGATTGACAGCCCTAATCTTTAAGCTTTAAAAACACGTGAATATTCAGATTTATGATTTATTATTTATCAGAGATATTTATTTGTGTGGTTGGGATTCATTACTGTTGGCTACTGTCATGTTTTGTGTGTCTTTACGGTGAAGTAATAATTAACAGTAGAATATGAGCCAGAACCCGATGTGCATTGACGTTGGAAAAGTGGACGCCTTTTAATAACTGTTCTTGTGTCTCTCCACAAGTCAATCATATCAGTGGGCGTTCCATGGCTGCAGTCAAACCTGTCTAGCTTTTACACCCACAGGTTTATCTCAAACCATCTCTTTAGTTCTGATGATTAAACCAGCAGACGTTCATGTTGTCACCAACATTATCTCTGAGGAGCTGAACTGGACTTCTGAACGATATCACTCCTGACCCTTCACAGCTCTGTGAGGGTTAACAGGCGAGCTGACACAAGCAGCCAGTCGGTCACGGACTGGTCATATGTGGAAACCTTCATGTCTCTGGGAATCAGTTTTTACAGACATAAACTGGAGCACATATCTGTCTGAAGGTAGAAAATCAATTTAAAATCTGATGGTGTGAGTTAGAAAATGGTTTCTGTGAAGTTCAGTTTGCACAACTTGTAGTTACTTAATCGAAATATGCACAATTAAAACTATGATCCCATTACACATGGCATTATTTTAGAATTTAAATGTATTTGTAATTATCATACAATATACTCCTATACTTGAAAGTTGTAAAAAAGTGTACTTCAAGTTGTGAGGATTGTTGTAACAGGATAAAGTGGTGTTGTGTCGGCATGCTGGTGCCGTAATCCTCAAGTGCTGTTAAACGGGTGACACAACATAACACATAACTGATGTTAGTCAAAGCCTAATTTTCATACTGGTGTCAACAAACAATTTGATTATATTTCCTTATCTTTGCTGCACTATTGTTTTGTGTAAAAGGAATCAAAGGCCTGTTGAGTTCAGTGATTTAAGCAAATAATAGCCCGGGATACTAACAGAAGTTTTACGGTACATTATATAAACTTTAAATGTGACTTTACTTACAGAAAATCATATCTAACTTCTGCTGTTGAAACAACGTCAATAAAAGTGAAACTTTTCACCAACAATTAAACCTCCCAAAATAACCAGCAAAATGTTTTTCCTAAAAATATCACTGTTGTTCTGGAGCTGTTGCATCTAAACATCAAATGTTTCTTAACTTGTATACCAGTGATGATACTCAGACGCACTCACGTCTTTTACTTGAGTAAAAGTACCAACACTGCTCTGTAAATATCGTACAGATAAACTAAATATTAACAGCAAAATGTTTAAGTATTAAAGTAAAACTACTTGTTGGGCAGAATGGTCCTTTACACAGTTATAATCTTATGTAAATATCATATTGTTTTAATATAATTATTGATGTTTGAACACATAAGCAGCACTTTAATGTTACAGCTGGTGACGTTATGACTCATTCTGGTGTATACTGTGGGATAGTTTAATATCATGTTTTATTAAATAGTCAAGTTGTGTTTGTGATGCCTGATCTGTAAAGTGACTAAAATGGTTAAATAAATGCAGTGGAGTTGAAGTATACAGAAAAAGAAAATAGTAATACTCAAGTACAGTAAAAGTACCTTAAAACTGTACTTGAATACAGCACCTGAGTGAATGTACTCAGTTATTTTATTTAGTCTCTTTCACATGTAAACACACAGACCTGGTTTGAATCAGTGTGTAGTTTGGACACAGTCTGCTGAATTTAAAACCAGCCTCAGTGATGTGTGTGTGTGTGTGTGTGTGTGTGTTGCGTTCACTGACCTCCTTCAGGGTCATAAATCAAACTCACCGATGATGATGTATTTGAAGATGTAGGAGTAGTTGTAAGGTGCGGCTGTCATCTTGTTTCTGTGAGGAAAGAAAAACAGGAAAAGAAAACTGGTTTTAACAAAACTCTGAGTTCAGACACATCGGTCCACATCAGTCCACATCAGTCCATACCCTGTCCCAGAGTCTGGACCGACCCGCTCTCAGTGTTAATCACCTGAACCTGAAGAGAAACAAACAAAAGGAAGCAGCCCGGCTAGGCTAACACTCAGCTAAGCTAACACACCGAGCTGAGCTGCAGCAGGAGCCGTTAAACACCGTGACAGTCCCCCGGTGTGAAAGCTCCCGTCTTTAGCTGAAGTATTACACACCGTCAGCTGACTTCCCTCTCTCAAAAAACCTCCCAATTCCTTTCTGTTAGCTCAGCCTAGCTCCGGAGCTAACCGGCTAACAGCTGCAGTCCTGTCAACGCCTTGCTAACAGGCTAACAAGCTAACAAACAGGAGGTCATACTTATTAAAATAAACACCGTGATGGCGGACAGACACGGTGAGTTCTCACCGCCGGTGTTTTACCTTCGGTCCGGGTGTCTGTCTAACCGGTGAACCTGATTAAACCGCTGATGAACGGGAAGTTATCTTTGTTAGCTGGTTAGCCCGGTGATCCGTCAGGAAACCTTTCCCGTCTTCCGTGATTCTTCCTCTGCAGAGATAACACGGGAAATACCGCGAGACTTCGAGGTGTCCACCGCCACCCAGCGGCAGAGAGGATGGCTACAGACTGGTGGCTGAATCTGACGAGGATAATGTTAATGTTATCATTTTAAAAAATTCATATATGGAAAATAAACGAGATAAAGTTGTTTTCCTGGAGGATGAAAATTAAGGAAATTAAATTAAATTAAATTAAATTATTTTAAATTACATTAGATTAAAGTAAATTTAAATGAATTAAGCCTAAATTAAAAGAAAAAAATGTTTCAGTAGACTGATAAATGTTGTTGGCAAAATATGTGATTCATAAATGGAATTTAACAATTAAAAAAACGTATTTTGTTGTTTTCGTGTGGGATGTTAAATTAAATTAAATTAAATAAATTTTAATCAAGTAAGTAAATTATTAGCCTAACTTTTAGAAAAGGTTTTAATTAACTGATTTTTTTAATAGTATTTTATTCATAGATGAACTTTAACAATAAAAAACCTTATTTTGTTTTTATCTTGAAGAATGTTGAGCAATATGTCTTCTTTCCAATTTGACACATAAAAAGGCCATTGAGACACTTAAATTAAGTAATGAATAATAAAATAAAATAATACATTAATAAAAAGCAGTAAACTTTATTATAGGATACTTAAGTCAGGAGTAACTAAGTATATTTACTCATATTATACTCATTATATTGTACTTAAGATTTTTTTTTAAAACTTTTAGCTTCTTGTACCTTACTTGAGTATTTCCATTTTATGCAGCTTTACACTTCTACTTCACGACATCTAAGAGGGATATACAGTACTTAAATTTTTAAATGAAAACTTTTGTTACTACTTATTTTATAGACTGACATTAATGATACAAAATATAATCAACAAATAAATTATGATGAATTATTACAGATGAATGTAAAACTTTATTGATCCTCAGAGGGGACATTCACAAACTACCTTTTATCATAAATAATATTCAGAAATAATGAGAACTTTTGGTACTTCAAGTGTATTTTGAAGGTACTGCTAAATACTTCTGTACTTTTACTAACAAAGTATTTCTACTCTGATATTACTACTTTTACTTCTGAGTACTTCCTCCACGTCTGTTTGCATCTCTGCTGTGATTTTAAACCTTTATAAATAAAAGCAAAGATGATGTAAAATCAAGTTTTTAATATTACAGTAACATTTTACAGATCAGTGTTTAGTCCAACATCAACGACAGAAACGTTCTCCTGAGATTATTATAAAATCCAGTAAATATAAAAATTATACAAACAAGTGACGTCATGGAAAAAAACATAAATCAACATGTGTATAAAATAATCAAGTGTAGAACAGACAAACTGTTTCAGTTAGAGAACACGTGGGATTAAACTAATGTGTGACCTGAATTTACAACAATAAGTCATCAGACTGAACAGATTAAAGTTTTATCGACACACTGATGATTTCTATCATAATTTCACAGACACACAGGATCAAACTCAGCTGACGGACAGTTCAGACTCCAGCTGTGACGGCGGCTCATCTGATACAGCTGCTGCAAAACTCCAACAGAACCAGGAAGTGCACTGGATTCTAATGCATCAATATATTATTGAAATATAAATACCCCAAATAAACTCAGATTAGTGGTTAAAATGATGTTAATAAAGAAAGTGTGAGAGCTTTTATGTGTGTGTTCAGTTTATGAAAACTACCCACACCACTTTAATAATGTTGAAAACCAGCCGTGCACTGTTTCTGTTTATAATAAATCAAGTGTCTGCACATACGGATATGTTCCACATTTGTTGCCACAGACGGTCGCTGCAGTCTGGATACAGTTTGGGCTGCTTTGTATTATACGGAAAACCTGGTGGGACTTTCAGGCACAGTACTAAACTGATTCCATTTTGACTCAATGAACAGGGATGACTTTGTGTTTGTAGGTCATTTTACATCAGTGTTTAAAAATGACATGTGGTGTTCCCCCAGGCTCCATCCTGGGACCTCTACTGTTTAACACCTACATGCTACCACTGGCTCAGATTATAGTCCCTTTTAGGACCGACATCACAGTGACATCATGTTATCAGCTGGAGGTGCAGCTGCCTCTCCCCCACAGGGCTGTAGGCTCCATAGGAGTGTTAAAATGTGTTTGTCTTGTTGTGTTATTGGGAGCCAGAATAGAAGGAGTCATGGCTCAAAACCAGCCGCCACTGCCCGTCAACAAAAACAAAGACAACTATGGTTAAATGTGATAAGACCAAAGGACTGGACGGAGGCCATCATCAAAAATGCTCACATGTGCAGCGCACACTTCATATCAGGTTAGGGAAAAAGTATTTCCTGTTGTAGGGATGAATAAGGTTATGTGTATTAAGGGTTATCATGTCCACCTCATCAGAAACTGGGGAGGGATTAAGAGGAATATTGGATTTCTCTGGAACGCTAACTTTTTAGCACATTAGCTAACGTTAGCTTCCATAGCAAAACAAACAAGTGTGGTCCTCCTTTGTAAGATTGGCTTCCTGTGACATCATCCATCCACTGAGTGAGAGCATACGGGTCGGCCAGTCTGGTCCCGTTGGTCAGTGTTTACTTATTCAAGTAACACTGGCGGTCCCGGAGAGTGAGTGACCTGACATGGTGCGTTGGTAAATTCAGTCTGACGCTCTACACTAAAATGAGAGCCCTGTTGGTGGAAGAAACGCAGCGTTATATTTCTACATGAATGAACCAACGGTTAAGTTAATCACACATTCACTCCGCTCGGCGCTCTGCTGCTCCGTCTCCACAGACAGAGTGTCCAGAGTGCGCTCTGCCACTCTGAGAGTGCGCTGCTCTGGATAACCCAACGCTACATTCAGACAGCGCTCCCAATTTATCAACGCTCCAGTTTGTGTCAGAGTGCGCTCCCACACTCACAATGAGTGTTTCTGAACGCACCACTCACATCATCTTCCTCCATCGTCTAAAACGAGACAACACAACTTGTTAGCTAGCGCTAGCTAATGTCTGTGGAGAACTGTTTTGCCTCCAGCTAAGCCCCGCCCACCATAGACATCATACCGTTTACTAACAGTAAAAGGGTCTATAAAAAAACAATAAAATATGTCACCATAATTATGCAGATGACACACATTGACACATCATCAGGGGGACTATGGTCCGTTACGACCTTTGACTGAGAGCACTGGACAAATCACAAACTCGATGTGCCACAATTTTCTTCAACTAAACAAACTGAGGTCATTGTTTTTGAAGCCAAAGAGGAGCTTTGGCTTTTGATGTTTTATTACAAGCAGTCTGAACTACCTTGCTGCTGAAATGTGCTTTATAAATACACTTTCAATGCAGGAAGGTTGAATTAAACTTTAAAGTGACGATCTACAGGATTTGATTTTGGTGACATATGGTGATATGAGGTCATCACTTGGCACTAATCCAACAGACTCTAATAAACTGACGTTCCCCGTCAGCTGCTCGTCCTCCTCACAGGTTCGTCTGTTGTTTGTTGCTTCGGGTTCTTCAAACATCGAGTGTTTACAACAGTAAAGAGAATATCTCCATGCAGTGGGAAAAGGCTGCATCAGTGTTATGTTAGGGTGCACATATTAAAGTGGAAATCAACCACTGTGCAACCAAAACAGGAAGAGGATAACACTTTAGCTTTGTCTTTGTGACAGAGACGCCAACAGTGATGCCACTTTAAGTTTGGTACTTTAAATCCACGTTAGATTACAGAAGGTTCTTCAGCTGAGAGGAGAAGAGTTTGTAGACTGTAGATGTGATGATGATGATGGTGGTGGTGATGGTAATGATGATGATGATGATGATGATGGTCAGTTAGTGTCAAGCAGCAGCTTTAGTCTCCCATTCCTGTAAAAACGGTAACAAAATGACTGAAATGAAATGATTGACATCAGTGTGTGTGTGTGTGTGTGTGTGTGTGTGTGTGTGTGTGTGTGTGTGCGTGTGTGTGTGCGTGTGTGTGTGCGTGTGTGTGTGCGTGTGTGACTGACCTTCCTCCTCTGGAAAACCTTCCCGTGTTCAATGAAGAGTGATGAAGGAGCTCGTCTCAGAGAGTTTTTAGCTGAGGCCGTCCGTCGCAGCAGAGGGTTCAGGAAACCAGCCTGAACCAGCAGAGACCAGCAGAGGTTACAGCAGACACCAGTGAAACCAGTGAAACCAGTGAGCAGAGGAGGTAAAACCACAGTGTAGCTCAGCTCTAATACAGAACATGTAAACCATGACTGATTCTCTGAACTCACAGCAGGAGGTTTTACTTCTATATTTACACTGAACAAATATCAAAACCCAAACATGTGCGTCCCACCTGAGCGCGCTCACTGCAGACGGCCAGCGACTGTCTGAAGGTGCGTTTGTTTTGCTTCCCAGCAGACGCCAGGTTGATCTCTGACCCCGCCCTCAGCTGCACTGTCCTCTTCCCCGTCAGCTCCAGCTTCTGAACGCTTCGCTCCACCTCCACAGACTTCCTGTCTGAAACACACAAACAAAAAATAAAGTCTTTACTGAAGCTGTTTTGGGCTTCAAAAAAATTCAAGTAGAAACAGTGGAATGTTTTTGGTTAATTTAAAATGCAGGTCCTTGTTTCGTCCCGTGAAGAGGACTTCCTGTACGCGCTGAGACTCACTGTGGCTGGTGAAGACGGTGTTGCTGTAGGTCACTGAGTCTCTGGACGACACCGAGCTGCAGCGAACTGAGTCCTGAGAGCTCTGGAGCTGAGACATCACAAACACACCGGTCATTATGATTAATATCTGTCATAATCAATAACCAGGCAGGTCTCTGTGGAGTACGGAAGCCCACTGCTGCCACAAAACTACACATCTAAAACTAAAGAAAACTGAAAATAAATCAGAGTCTGATGATTCTGACATCATTAATATCATTACTTTATGTTTGAAATGTTTGTGCTGTGCTGTGAGGAGCGTACCATGTGCTCCAGGATGGAGGTGTTGGAGTAGACGGGCTGGTCTCGGCCGGTCCCACTCAGGTGGAACGGGTCGTCCATGTAGGTGTTGGAGGTGGGGAACCTTCGAGTCTGTAGCCCACTGAGGAGAGAAGAGCAAAAACTACAGAAGGAGCACGACGACCAGAGGAGCAGACAGAGGGGTGTGTCTTACCTGAGAGCTCCACCTGTGAGCTCCTGTGTGCTGTTGTCATGGTGACTGTGATGGGCAGCTCCGTCCTGCAGCAGCTTCAACCATCGCTCCTTCTCACCTGAACTACTCACCTGGAGGACAGATGAAACCATGAACATGACTGTATGAACGAATGAAATGACCTCCTGTTTCCTGTCCTGTCAGCTCACCTCCAGCACGGCCACCTGGTCACCGAGCATGCTCAGTGTGATCCTGTAGGAGTGGTTGGTGTCGGGCCCAGCTCTGACCTCACAGCCTCTGAGCTGGACGGTGTACTGAGGTGACCTCTTCACCTCTTCCTCCTCCTCCTCCTCCTCCTCCTCCTCCTCTCCGAACATGTTGAGGAGCCCCGCCTCCACCTGACACAGTAAACTCTGCCACTGACAGTTCATCAGCACGCTCAGCACACCTGTCAATCAAACACACCTAAGGTCAGAGGTCACGCTAACATGACATCATCCAATGACTGTTCAGTTAAAGGAGCTTAACACTGTTCTTCTTTAGTGCAGACCAGTGGAAAGTAACTAAGTACTAGATGTTGTTTGCACACAGCTCTCAACATGGACGTGGCTGAGCTGGAGGCTAGCAGCTAACAGTGCTAACAGTGCTAACAACATGACAACAATTTCCCCCCGGGGATTAATAAAGTATTCTGAATCTGAATCTGAATCTGAACATAAGGGGCATAAGCACATACAGCCAGCAGCAGCAGCGACCCTGGACTTTAGAGATACATCTAATTAAGGGCTTCACTGCACTTGCAGACTCGTGGACTTTGCAGGGCACATGTCCTGGAAGTTTGGAGTGCAGAGGGCTCCAACTCTACGACTCATCCAGTCCATGAGGGGCCAGAATTTGTTCTGGTGGCGCACTGGCAGAAGTGGAGCGTTGTGGATCAATGAAAACAGTAAACAGTGTTTGGGTGGTAATGCGTTAATGTAATTATATCACCCAAAATCTTGTTGGTAACGTGTTGCGTTACTTCAGAACTGCTAAAACTTAAAAAAACCCAAAAACAAATCCATACGTGAGATTTATATCTGGTTATCTGCAGGAACACATGAGCAGACAGAATTCACCAACTTGCGTGAGGACACTTGAACGTTTCCACAGCGCCGACTGAACTAAACTTGAGACCTGTCGATCAGCAGCTTTATTTTATACAGTCCACACTTGGTCCACGCAAGGGACTCGAACTGGCAGCTTCCTGGTTCCCAATCCAAGTCCCGGCGGATGGAGCTACTGCAGCTTTAACAGCACTCTCTCTGGTTTACAGACTTTAATAATAGTAATAATAATAACACTCATGACATCAGTACCTTTGTCTTTGCTGAGGCTGCAGCAAGCTGAAGGTTTCTCCTCCTCAGAGTCACTCTGGACTGTACTGGACTGAAGAGACACGAAACACACAGAAACTTTAAACCAACACTTTTTATTATTGTGTCATGTGAATAAATGTGCCGAACAGGACCAGAGAGCTGAGGCACATTCACACACAGCTATAGGTTTCACAGTCTGACATTCATTACTCACTGACAGGAACATTTATGATGGAGCACTGGAAACATCTGATTAAATACGTGTTAAATAATCAACCTCACCTTCTTTTTCAAAGTTCGTCAGCATTAAACACACATTTACATTTATATTTCAGAACCATGTCTGAGTCCCAAACACCTGAATGATGGTCTCACCCTGCAGGACAGCAGCTGGTCTGATCTGACCAGAGACAACGAGCTCCGACTCTCCACCTCAGCTCCAACACTCACCTCCTCTATCACCTGCACACACACACACACACACACACACACACACACACACACACACGTACAATACAGCTGATAATTTATAGATTCATCAATAATACTGAAATGAATCAAGTTAAAATTCTTCGGTGTGTTTCAGTAAATGATCAGCTGTCCTGGAAACACCACACTGAGTTGGTGTGTAAAACACAGGTCACCGTTACGTGGCTGGATGACGATCGATTGTTTGGTCTTGTGCAGAAAAAGGTTCAATACTAACAAGCTGAAAGGGGGCATATCTCCAGCTATCGTAGAGGAGTCGCACATACTTGGCTCAATAAATGGATTCCCCTCCCGTGCTTGTATACTGGGACAAGGACAGTAGGCCAGTTAGATGTCCTCGTCCAGTATCCCACCCCCTGTGAATACAGCACAGGGAGTGTTAACAATGAGTGTAGTGAAAGTTGTGTGTGTGTGTCTGACCTTCCTCCACTCGTCGGCCTGCTGGAAGCTGCTGTAGCCCAGCACCAGTGTCTCTGATCCCAGTAACACCAGTTTGAGCTGGTGCTGGATCTTCCTGTTGCTCTTTGACTTGTAGACGAGCTGACAGCCACGCAGGTTGATCTCCAGCTGAGGGAGCAGGTCCTGAGCACACTTATAACACTGACACACACACACACACACACACACAAACAATACATCATCTGAAAACTGGAAACCTGAAGATTAATTTCAATTATGACCATTTTTTTTCCAGTCATAAATCTGTAACAGACATTGTGTTTCAGTCAGGTGCCTGATCAAACTATGAAAGTTGAGACAGGCACAGCACGTTATGGGCGTATATGACGGCCATTCCTGCGATCAATAACATCTCATTAAGTCCAGTTCAGACTAAAGATTCGTGACGAGACCAAACCGTTTTACAACGTGCAGAGAAAAGTTGCAGCGGAGCTCGATGGTGTCACCTGCAACTCAGCTGGTCAAACTGTCGACAGTTTCTGTAGTGAAATAAGGACGTAGTTAAACCTTGTGAAACAGCTCGTCCTCGTCTATTGCGGCGCTCCCACCCAGGTGACAGAATAAAAAAAGAGACGGTGCGTCCAACAAAAGTTCAACTCAAAACAGCACACCATGTCGCATCGCAGTTAGGACATTCAATAGAAAACAGAGCGTCAAACTGATCTGGTCGCTGACGCTCGCTTGCGTCACATCCAGTCAGGACACGGTGTGTGTCGGCATCAGAGGTAATAACAGCGCTATAACGATGTGATGTTGTGATGATGTGTAAAGTCCAGTTCAGACCAAAGATTTGCGATGAGATGAAACCGTTTTAGAACATTGCAGAGAAAAGTGTCAGCGGTGTGAACTGGCCAGTCTGAGCTGGACTCAAGCCGGCTGATGATGTCACCTGACACTCAGCTGGTCAAATCATTCATCCTGTAGGTAACCCCTCATTTAAACCTCATGAATCAGCTGTTCCTCGTCCACTGCAGCACTTCCAACGCAAGCGACAGAATAAAATTAGAAATGGGGCGTCCAACAAGACCAAGCTTGATCAAATCCAAAGTCAACACAGCCGTCTACTAAGAGATTTTAATAATAATAATAATACATTTTATTTAAAAGCGCCTTTCTCAACACTCAAGGACACTTTACAGAGCATTAAAAACACAATTAAGGTCATAATTAAAATAAATAAAACAACAGACAAGAGTGACAGAAAGTAAAAATGGATGTGGGCAGTTAAAGGGAATATGCAATTTGGAACAGATGGGTTTTGAGTTGTGATTTGAAATGGGGTAGAGAGTCCATGTTTCTGAGGTCCGGGGGGAGAGAGTTCCAGAGTTTGGGAGCAGAGCGACTGAAAGCTCTGCTCCCGGAGGGCCCGGCGGAGGGCACAGAGAGATGGAGGGAGGAGGACGACCTGAGGGAGCGAGAGGGGGTGGCAATGTGGAGGAGATCAGACAGGTAGGTGGGGGCGAGGTTGTGAATGACCTTGAAAGTATACAGAAGGATTTTGTAATGGATTCTGAATTTGACTGGAAGCCAGTGAAGCTGCTGGAGGACAGGGGTGATGTGGTGAAAGGAGGGGGTTCTGGTAATAATGCGGGCTGCAGAGTTTTGGACCAGTTGAAGCTTATGGAGGGATTTGTGAGGGGCACCAAGGAGGATTGAGTTACAATAATCAATGCGGGAGGTTACGAGGCTGTGGACCAGGATAGCCGTGGTGTGAGGGTTGAGGGAGGGGCGGAGACGGTTAATGTTTCGTAGGTGGAAATATGCAGACCGGGTGATGTTATTGATGTGTGAGTGGAAAGACAGTGAGCTGTCGAGGATGACACCCAGACTCTTAACTTGAGGGGAGGGGGACACTGTGGAACTGTCAATAGTGAGGGAGAAACTGTCAGTTTTGGATAAAGTGGATTTGGTACCGACCAGGAGGAGTTCTGTTTTATCAGAGTTGATAAAACAGAACTCAATTTTAGGGCACTTCATGCTTCGGTCTGCTGACCAGCTTTATGGAGATGCTGATTTCTTTTTCCAGCAGGACTTAGCCACAGAGGCAAACCTTCTTGTACTTAGTTTGCTGACCATGGTGTTACTGTGTTTGACTGGCCAACCAACTCACCTGAACTGAACCCCACAGAGAATCTATGGTGTATTGTCAAGTGGAGGATGAGAGACACCAGACCCAACAATACAGACCAGCTGAAGGCCTCTATCAAATCAACCTGGGCGTCCGTAACATCACCTCAGCAGTGCCACAGGCTGATGGCCTCCATGTCACGCCACACTCATGCAGTTATTCGTGCAAAAGGAGCCCTGACCAGGTACTGAGTGCGTACATTAACATACTTTTAAGAAGGTCAACATTTCTGTATCATTTTATATGAAAGTTTAATTTTTTGAAACTTTTCCATTATATTCAAATTTTTTGAGATGCACCTGTACAATAGGTGAAAACAACACATTTACTCCCAAAACCGCATGAGACAAGCATAAAGTGGACACGTCTGCAAAGAGGAGACACATTGTTGCCCACAGAACCTATTTTCATTCAGATATCTTGAGGTCAGGGGTCATGGGACCCCTGTGAACATGGCCATGCCAGTTTTTCCCCTCGCCAAAAATTAGCCTAAATTTGGAGCATTATTCCCTAGAAGCAGAATTCTTAGGTTATCTAGTTTCATATCACATCAGCATCATCACTCCAGCTTCAAAACTCAGCCCACTACAGCCTCTGACAGACAGGACTATTGTCTCAGATCACTGGCAGCCTGGCAGGTTTCAGAGGGTTCATGTAAAAACAAGATTTGACTGTTGTAGTTGCCTCTTGTGGAAAACGTATTAAATAAGTAAAATCAATATTCTGTACAGTAACTGAAGCTGTCAGATAAATGTGAAGGAGTAAAAACAGAAAGAAGAGACTCGAGTGCAGCAGCAGAACTCACCAGCAGCACGTTGCTCCTGATGATGAACAGCTGTTTGGTCCACTGTCCGAGCCACTTCCTCTTCCACAGGTAACCACACAGGCGGGACTCGGGGATGGGTCTCAGGCAGGGCTGGGAGGCGCTCCACTGGATGTAGTTAGCTCTGTCCTTCACAGACTCCTCCTCCTCATCATCATCATCATCCTCCCCATACGACTCGTAGTGACTGCTGTCTGACTCCGCCTTCTCTGAGGGAGGGACCAGGACGTGTTTATGAAAGGTTTACAACATGTTTCTGTGTGTGTGTGTGTGTGTGTGTGTGTGGGGGGGGGGGGGGTACCAGTGTTAGTCGTGGTCGTGTCAGGTAGGTACGGTTCTGCCTCCTCGTAGGTATCTTCATCATCATCACCTCCGAGGCCGCCTGGAGGGAGGGGCGGCACCACAGGGCCCTGCGTGGATGGATGAAGGGGTTTAAAGACACTTCAGCAGTACGGTGCAGAGTTTTCAGCTGAATATGACAGATGACTGACTGACTGAGCGCTGGATGCCGACGTGTTTGTTCTGTCAGCTGACAGTTACGTGGTTGCTGCACACCAGCACACTGAAATGAAGCAGACCCCTTGACAACAGCCTGACAACGACGTTAGTTGATTCTTTATTTTAAGTGAGTAATCCCAATACCAGACGAATCAGTCAACTCAAAGGTCTGGACTCAGGCGACAGGAGGAGCAAACTGAACCTGTTGAAACCACAGATGATTTCATCACAGAAGCTCCTGTGAAGAGGAACAGATGGGCACATATGTGAGGTCACTGTCACTGGAGCTGCCAGATTGAAAAGATCTTTAAAAGTAATTCCGTCGTGTCAGACAATGGATCAACATCAGGGGCATGACAGTCCTGAGAGACGCAGTCTGGGCTTTTCTGAGCTGCGTTCACAAGCTGTTTTATTCGTCATAGATCTTAACAACAATTTACAGAAAGAACAAAGCAGACATGTCTTGTTGCATGATCCAAACCTAAATCAAAACTCGCCATTTTCAGCGTGTAGGCTGTTAGCTTGGAGGTTGTTGTTTCCCGTAGCGAAGGGGATTTGGAAACAGTAACACGCAGTTAGTGGAAGGCCAAAATAACTGGCCAATGGCAGGTTTACAGCCACACGCTGTGTCTCAGTTCAGGGGCTGCAGCCTTAGAAGGAAGCTGCCTTCACGGTCGACGTCAGCCGTGTCCTTTGAAGACTGCATCAGCCAAATCAAACGGTCTCTGAAATGGGACGGTCTGCGGAGGATTTCCTGGTTGCATCACCAGTTGTTCTCACCCCAACCCTTTGGAGTTACTGTTACCTAGCAACCAGCTGCGCTTGACGAAAGAAGAAGTAAGCTAGTAAGGTAGTTAGCCCTAAATCATGGACCCAGAGATTGTTATTATACATATTTTTTATTTAATACTTGAGGAGATGATTCACCGCTGGAGACGCTGCCGTCTGATATATTTCAGGCTTATGGAGTGTTTTCAAGTAAACTTATGAAATTCAGATTGTTTAAGCTGTGTGCTTTTAGCTAACGTAATGCTAACAACAGTTAACCGTTAGCTAGTCAACAACTGTTAGTTAACTTCACTTAATATAGTCATCACCAGCACGCAATGCATCCTGGGATAGGTTGGGCCACGAAAGATTCATCCGTTGCATCCTCCAAATTCTGGGAAAGAAGGCTGCATGTCTCTGCCGCATCTGAAGGAGCCTTTGAAACTGGACGGCCTTGGTCGCGCCGATGTGACGCAGCCTTCGAAGGCTGCAGCCCCTAAATTGAGACACAGCTGCTGTCTCCATCCGGTGAGTCAAACTACCCCGAAAGTCTTTTACGTTCAAGTGACACAGACTCCTCGTGGTCGTAGTAATTTTGAGTCTTTCAGAGGTGAGGTGATGTTGTTATAGAGGGAGGAAGTCAACAAGACACCAGAGACCACAGTCCCCCTGACCACATGATTACAGCTGGAACCACCTGACCTCAACGTATAGGTGATTTTAACTCCTTAAACCTGATCAAGTTATTTCTGTCTCCAAACCAAAACTTAACCACAGATCAGAAAACACTCCTGTAAGTCCTTCTGGAGGGCACGGACTTGTTGTGTTCATGCTACTCTTTTAGCACAAAAGATGACGAATTATTTGTGAATGAAACAAATAAATAAACTTCTTGAACTTGTGGGACAAACCAGCAGCTTCTTTATACTTCCACAGTTTGGGCTCAAACCTCTGTCACACTATTGGGATAAATTGAGACAGATAAACCACCTGGTAAACAGAGTCAGGGAGAGAACGTGCTCAGGGTTAAATGTTGGACAGGGTTCCTACAACTTAATTTTATTTAGACTTTTTTTAAGCCACTCAGAATGAAACCAGTTTTACAGTAACCCAAACTGCATTTTGAAGTTGCAATTTTAAGAGGTTTTGGGACATCGAGCTTTTTATGTCACACAGGCGACATTATTACAAATTATTTTGAGATTTTACAGTGCAGTGTCAGAAAAAAATGTAAAATCCTACGTCCAATGTCTGAGCATTTTTAAGGTGTTTTAAATGTTGATTTAAAACATTTTAATACGAATGAAGGTCTTCTTTTTAGATAAATGAATTCAATGCCTTGTAAGACATTTTAAGGATCTGCAGGACCCCTGTCAGACACTATGAGACAGGACATTAACACTTTGCAAACCTCCACACTGTCACCGTCCTCTCAGCCTAACGTCACACTGCTGATCTGAACTGAAGCTTCATGCGGCCACTGAAATAAATAACGTCTGCAAACTGGTTACATATGAACAAAATTTCCCAGAGTTAGTGGGGGTGTGTGTGTGTGTGTGTGTGTGTGTGTTGTGTTCATCCATCACGTAGACCAGATGCTAATCAGCTGCCATCAGTGACCACTTCCTCCCTCTGCAGAGCTCTCAGCCAATAGGAGGACAGATAGAGGGGAGATGGCCTCATATGTAAACACTGAGCATCCTGTCACTCCCTCCAACACACACACACACACAGAAACCCTGCCGTCTCCTCCCAAACCTCAGGAGGACTCAGTCTGTCATTACTGACCCACATCACTAACCCTCCTCCTCCTCCTTCTTCTTCTCCTGTTATCTAAAATAAAAAAGTGCTTTTTTTCTCAAACCTCGGGGGAACCATCGTTAGCATCAGGAGGTCAGGGAGTGCAGGAGAGTCAAACATCTACAGTGTGAAGACAACAACAGAATCGTTTCATCTGTAGGGCTGCAACAGTATGAGATTTTCACGGTCTGATAACCGTCTCAGAAAATATCGCAGTATTAAAATATTAGAGAATCATTATTAGAATGATCCTTAAAGGAATGAAGACAGAAGGGTTATTGTTGCTTGAATAAACTGAAACTTGAAACATTTAGTTAATGAACTTTTTGTAAATGTCTCCTCTTAGAAAATAACTCAAACAAAAGAGAGATTCAATGTCCAGATACATTTTTTTCAATATCATAAAACAAATGTACACAGTACGATTATTGTCAGCTTTCATATTAGATTAAATTGCATCATTTCTCTTGTAGTAAAAGATGCTCCTGTGCAGTGAAGAAGGAAGTACTCAGAGGGGTCGTAAACATGCCTCGTCTATAACCATCTGGAAAACATGAGGTCAGGCGCTGGGTGCTCATGGACTGGACACAAGCTCTGTTTTCTGCGCCCTCAAATTCACTGTTTTCAATGTAGAGGCACAACAGGTGAGCTCAAACACCAGAGCGACACCATGCTTGTATGCATCAGGGCGTGACGGCTACACCCTGAGATAAACTTAGTTCAACTTTCAGAACACAGCGCCGTGCATCGTGCACCCTAGGTCATGTGACGGGGAACCACCAATCACAGCTGACAGATATCTTTCCTTCTTTTCCTTCTTGATCATTTTAATAGGCCGACACACAAACCGCATCTAGAAGAAGATCAGCTCTGACCTCAGGACTTCAGGTAAATAGGCCATGATACGATACGCTTCTTAAGGTTGCTTAGCAACCTCAGATGCAACCTGCCACCGGGCTCTCAAAATCTGGCACAAAAAGGCAGAAGAGGCCGTACACATGCTGCGTCTTTAACAGCCTGGCAAACGTGAGGTCGGGCGCTGGGCACTACTCTTTTTAATAACAGTGACAATAGTGTGAAATGGCATCACGGTGAGACAGAGCCTGAAGTCAAAGGGAAAGTTTGTGAAGCTGAAACCATGAAATGTTTTTACAGGAAAATGACTTCAACCATCAAAATAGTGAGTCAGTGCAGGTTGGAGTGTATCCCAGCATGCATTGGGTGAGGAAAGGGAGAGATGTGTGTGACTCACCCCGTTTGTCAGCCACACAGGTGAGTCCTGATTTAGGAGCAGCTGAGAGGACCGGACTCCGTCTGCACAAACAAACACACCTGTCTTTTATATCATGAACACTGGAATCATGTTTCATCTCCTGCCTTTATAAATATTTGATTTCAAGTCAACACGATTGTTAAAAAAAAAACTCAACTGTGTCACTTTTTAACGAAAGTCAAAACATCAGGAAATATTCTACAGTCTCTGACTGGACACGTCCTGTGATTTACTCTCAGTGTTACCTGTTCCAGGTGTGTCTGACAGCTCGTTGCTAGGAGACGATGACGGACAGCTCATGATCATGTACTCAGCATCTTCCACTAGAGACACAACAGACACTTCAGCAGAGTTATTACTGCAGTTATTTCACAGAGTCATCTCACTGGTTTTAGTGGCACTGCAGTCCAGTCGCTAGAGGAAAAGACGGCCATTTTATGCTCCTGGAAATCACTGATAGTTTATTGGTACGTTTCATTTCAGTGTCTCTGAAGTGACGTAGTATATGAGCTGACTTTGTCATCAGGAGGTGGAGGGGATGGTGGATTGTGAGTCACCTAGGTGAGACGCCTGCCAAGCTGCACACCACTGTCAAAGACCAACAACAAAAACAATTGTTTTTTAGTGAGACATTGCTCTATTTCCAGCAGCTGTTAAGCTACCAAATGTGGGTGTTATGTAGCGACCGTCAGCGGGTGTAGTGCTGAAAGCGTTGTTTTTTACTAAGACGTGATCACATGATCTATTCCTGACCATAACCAAGTGTTTTTTGTAACTAAACCCACCCACATGTAAACCACGGCGTCATTTAAAGTTTCAATCTAAACTCACAGGCCACTTTATTAGGTACACCTCGCAGGTACCAGGTTGGATCCCTTTTTAATTCTTGGTGTCACAGATTCAACAAGGTGCTGGAAACATTCCTCAGAGATGTTGGTCCATATTGACATGATGACATCACACAGTTGATCCATGATGAGAATCTCCCGTTCCAGCACATCCCAAAGGTGCTCTATTGGACTGAGATCTGGTGACTGTGGAGGCCATTGGAGTACAGTGAACTCATTGTCATGTTTGAGATGATGTGAGCTTTGTGACATGGTGCGTTATCCTGCTGGAAGTAGCCATCAGAAGATGGGTACACTGTGGTCATAAAGGGATGGACACGCTCAGCAACAATACTCAGGTAGGCTGTGGTGTTTAAACCATGCTCAGTTGGTACTAAGAAAATCTCCCCCACACCATTACACCACCAGCAGCAGCCTGAAGCGTTGATACAAGGCAGGATGGATCCATGCTTCCATCTGAATGTGGTTTTTCCAATCTTCTATTGTCCAGTTTTGGTGAGAAAACCCGTGTGAATTGTAGCCTCAGTTTCCTGTTGTTAGCTGACAGGAGTGGCACCTGGTGTGGTCTTCTGCTGCTGTAGCCCATCTGCTTCAAGGTTGGACAAGGTGTTGTTGCTTCAGAGATGGTCTTCTGCACACCTTGGTTGGAACCAGTGCTTATTTGACTTCCTGTTGCCTTTCTATCATCTTGAACCAGTCTGGCCATTCTCCTCTGACCTCTGGCATCAACAAGGCATTTTGGCTCACTGGATATTTTCTCTTTTTGGGACCATCCTCTGTAAACCCTAGAGATGGTTGTGCTGAAAATCCCAGTAAATACTCAGACCAGCCCGTCTGGCACCAACAACCATGCCACGTTCAAAGTCACTTCAATCACCTTTCTTCATCATTCTGATGCTCTGGTTGAACTTCAGCAGCTCGTCTTCATCATGTCTACATGACTAAATGTTAATGAGCTGCTGACACCTGATTGGCTGATTAGATATTTGTGTTAATGAGCAGTTGAACAGGTGTACCTAATAAAGTGCCTGGTACATGTATCCGCTACGTAATAACGCACAAATGTAACAGAAATGGACAATGCAAACATTTTTCTAGTGATTGGTTGAAACAGCAGCAGTAACAGCAGTAGTATTAATAGCAGTGGGCTAGTCGCACTAACAGTAGCAGTCGTAGTATTCTTACCAGGAGTGTCGTTGGTTTGCAGTTTGGACAGCAGCTCTGAGATGGATTTCTTTTGAGCCTGAGCGATGTAACTCAGGTTCTCTGAGTCCAGAACAGACAGGAAGGACGGCAGGTCCCAGATCAGCTTGGCCAGCACTACACACATGGACAGACAGGACAGACTGTGATGAACCGTTCCTGTATTCCACCAGGGGTCTCTGCATCTGGCTGTTTCTGATTTGGTGTTGCAGGTGCTTAATGGAGGGTCATCAGCTGGATGGGCTACACCTGGGCCAGGTGTCCTCTGCACATAAACACCTCCCTCCTTTACAGTTGCTCTCTTCTTCCCTTGCTGCTGTTTGTTTTGGTTATCACAGACATTTCTACATGACTGGTTACTGACACTGATTCTGTTCTTTATCATCACTTTTTGTAAATAAATATGCTGTTAACTTTCAGTGTTCGTGTCTGGTCTCCCGTCTTTGTCGCAGCCTCTGAGCTGGTTGTGAGAAGACAGACAGATGGACAGCTGGACACAAAGACGCCTCAGCTGTCTGCGTGTTTGGTCTCATTAACAAAGTAAAATAGTTTGGCAGACTTTATCTCTGAGTCATCCTTTAACTGTTGACGGAGAAGCAGAGCGATGAGTCATGTTTATTTATACACTCAGTATCTGTCTCTATCAAACACTCGTTACACTTCAACAGTGCTGGAATGTAACAAGTACATTTACTCAAATTTTGTACTCAAGTACAAGCTAGAGGTACCTGTAGGCCTACTTAACTAATAATGCCTATTATGCTTCTGCTCCACTACATTTATCTGACACTTTTAGTTACTACTCACTTTACCAATCAATATTTTTGCACTCAAAACATGAAACTATCCTACAGCTACCAAACAATCAGTAAATTAACAGGCGACTACTTTGATGGCTGAAGTCATTTTTTATGTAAAAACATTTCCTGGCTCAAGCTTCACTCGTGTGAGGATTATCTGCAGCTGTACATCTTTATGATTTAATCTACACAAACGTTTTAAATGATTTTCAAAAGCTGAAAACTTTGGAGTGACTTTCAAATATCTACAATTTGGTAACCTATAAGATAACACGATAAATGTTATATAGTAGCCTACATTATGTATAAGCTAACATACTAAATATTGCACATCTATATTTAGATATAAGCTAACATGCTAATATTTCATATAGCCTATCTACATTTATGTAGAAGCTAACATGCTAAATATAGCTTATTTACATGTATAAGCTAACATGCAAAATATTACATTTAGCCTATCTACATTTATTTATAAGCTCACACTCTAAATATAGCCTATCTATATTTATGTGTAAGCTAACATATTAAATATTATAGCCCATCTTCATTTATGTATAACCTAACATACTAAATGTAGCATATATGCTACATTTAATATAAGGCTATGTGTAGCCTTATATTTAGCATGTTAGGTTACATATATATATATGTAACCTAACATGCTAAATATAAGGCTACACATAGCCTATCTACATTTATGTTTAAGATACTAAATATTATATTGCTTCCATTTATGTATTAGCTAACATGCTAAGTGTTACATGTTGCCTATCTAGGACTACGTTTAAGTAAAAGTCAAGATGCTAAATATAACATATAGCCTGTCTACATTTATTTATAAGCTAACATGCTAAATATTATAGCCTATCTGCATTTATTTCTGAGCTAGCATACCAAGTAAAACTTATCTACACGTATAAGCTAACATGCTAAATATTACATAAAACCTATCTACATTTATGTAGAAGCTAACATGCTAAATATTAATAGTAAAGCCTACCTACATAAGCTAATATGCTAAATACAACATACTCTATCTTCATATATCTATAAGCTAATATACTAAATAATACATATCTACATTTATGTATAAGCTAACATGCTAAATATAGCCTATATCAGAAGTATTTTTTTCACTTAAAACAAATTTGCTTTGGTTTATCTCCATTTATCTTCCCTTGTCCTTTATTGTGCTCTATATTTCCACTGATGTATAAGCTAACGTGCTAAATATTTGACTTGTCTACATTTAGGCTATGTATAAGCTAACGTGCTAAATATTATAACATGTCTACATTTAGGCTGTGTATAAGCTAACGTGCTAATTACTATGTAGCTAATATCTATGCTTATGTGTAAGTTAACATGCTAAATATTACATAGCTTAAATCTACATTGATGTATGTTAAACACAAATGTCAACATGCTGTAAAATTTAATTTCTAACCTTAGCATGTAATGTTTAGCATATTATATTTATATGCTAGCATGCTAACATGCAAAATGGTAGTTCTGTATTCATCAAATCTAGTCAAACTTTTTTTATCCATGTATTTGTCTTTCATGACCACATTGCTGCAGATTTAAAAGAACAAAAATCAAAGTTAAAAACATGTCAAAGTCTTTTAATGATCAATGTTTCTGTGTATCCGTCCTCGACTGTTTTTAAATAATTTCTTTAAGTTTCATGAGTCAAACAGACCGAAACTCATGAGTGTCCAGTTCAGTTTGTCGTCAGCAGGTTGATAAAACATGAAAACTGTCATGAAGTCAGTCTGTGTTCATGTTATGAATGAAGCTGTTGTTGCTCTCTTCACTGGATGAATACTGACTTTGTGTTTTGGCTTCTGAAGAGTAAAGAGCTCAAATCATTGAAGGCAGCGATGCGAGACGCCTCCAACTCCATATTATCCTCCACAGATAAAAATACAAGCTCAATATTTTCCTCTGACAGGGGTCATGTCGGCCCGCTGTCTCTGTGGGTATGTTGTCAATAATCAGTGTGATGCTGAGTTTGTCTCAGAGGTCCTTAAAGTAAGCTTTCACCCTCACCAGCACAGGCTCTTGTTCATGGTTAATTCATGTATGTTATGGCTCTGTGGGGGTTATATGAATGTCATATTTTACAATAGTGGTATTTTCAAACATGCAAACAAATAAAAAACTTAAGAATGTCCGTCCTCACAGAAGCTGCTGTCTGTTTAAGACAGAAGAGTTCAGGATATTTGTTCTGTTAATGAGTGAATGAAACACTGAACTGACGGCACCTGTCCAGGTAACGTTTCCCATCACAAACACTCGGATGTTCTGGCCTTCACATGTTAACTGATGTGATTCACACTGATAAGCTGCTGCTAATGTTTAACACAGAATAAAGACTGTGTGTGTACTGTACGTGTTACATCATTTAAGACCTGAAGGTCCCTGTGCACACACTGACAAACAGGAAGTTGCCTGTAGAGGAAAAATAATTATGCTGCAGGAACATTTACAGCAGATTCTTCATCAGGAGGAAATGTACCTTAAAGACACTAATCATGTATTCAATATGTTTACTTTCTATTAACACTCACCACCAACAGGACCCGTAGAACCACCCCTGTGACCAACAGAACAACTTACAGTATGGGACCCCTAGAGACTCTTCAGGGACCACTAACACATCCTTAATAATCTCTAAAACCTTCTCAGGGACCAATATAACTTCCTCAAAGACCACTAGAACCATTTGAAGGACCCCTGGAACTATAACTATAGGAATCTTCTTTACAATCTTCTTAATGACTAACAGAGCCCCTAAATACACCTGGAGAACCTCCTCAGTGACCACTAAAACTTTTTACACCATCTACAGGACCCCTGGAACATCTGTATTGACTTAAGAGAGTTCTACACACACCAAAAGACCATTTTCAGTAACCACTAAAACCATCAAAAGGACCCTCAGAACCTCTTCAATGAACACTAGAACTCCCTAAAGAACAACTACAACCACCTAAAGGCCCCTAGAACCTCCACTGAAGAAACAGTATAACCATCTAAAGACTTTTAGAACCTTCTCCCAGACAATTAGAACCTCCTAAAATACTTAGAGCCCACCTTGAAGACCCCTAGAACTTTCTTAATGACCACTAAAACTTCCTGCAGAGCTAGAATCTCACAAAAGACCCTCAGAGTCTCCTGACTACAACAACAACAACAACAACAACAACAGAAAAAGCTCTTAGAACCACTTTAAGGACCATCAAAACCTCCCCAGTGACCACTAGAGCCTCCCATAGAACTACTGCAACCACCTAATGGGCCCCTAGAACCACCTTATAGACCATGTGTTGGAACATGTTTTATGGTTTTATGTTGTCTTGCAAGTCAAAGACAAATTTCTGCCTTCAGCATGCATAAGGTAGACAATAAAGTATTATTCTATTCTATTCTATTCTATCAAACATCCTAAAGAAACAATGTAACATCCTGAAGACCTCTAGAACCTCCTTCCTGACAATTAGAACCACATAAAGGATTTCTAGACCTACCCAAGAGACCCCTAGAACCTTCTCCATGACTACTATAACTTCCTACAGGACTTTAAGACCCTCAGAACCTCCACAGTGACCATCAAAACCTTTTAAAGAACAACTGCAACCACCTAAAATTTCCCTAGAACCACCTTGAGTGACTACTAGAACATCCTAAAAAACAACATAACCACCTTAAGACCTTTAGAGCGTCCTTCATGACAATTGGAACCTCCTAAAAATCTTCTAGGGGCAATTAAGACACCCATAGAACCTTCTAAATGACAACTAGAAGCCCAAGAACCTCCTTCCTGACCATTAAAATCCCCCGATGGACCCTTAGAATCTCCTTTGTGACCACTAGAACCTCCTAAAGGACAACTACAACAACCTAAAAGGCCCCTTGAACCATTTTAAGGACCATCAAAACCTCCCCAGTGACCACTAGAACCTAATTAACATAACTATTTAACTACCTCAAGAACTTAACATCCTCCTCCCTGACAATTAGAACCTCATAAAAGAGTTCTAGACCCACCTGAGAGACTTCTCAAACCTCCTCAATAACTAATGTAACCTCCTAAAGAAACAACAGACAACTTTAAGACCTCCTACCTGACAATTAGAACCACCTGCAGTAATGAACCCTAGCTGTCTACAGTTAGCATGACTTCAATAACCTAAAGGACCTCAGGAACCTTGCCCCTGACCGCAGATGCTCCGACAATACATTTTTAAATATATTCTAAAGTTGTATTATTATATCACTGACAGGAGTCAGACCCAGTTGGAACCACAGAGAACATGAGCAGTTCCACTGGTTGGAAAGTCTACACAGGACCTCAGTTGTTGGTATAAAGCCAAAGTGTGGTGAATGATCCTGAGAGGTCCGACTGTGCTGATCTCAGAACAGTGTGAATTCTCATCAGAAGGAGTTGGAAATGTAGAAAATGCAGAGACAACAGACGGTGATTGTGTCGGAGCTCCATTCAGACGGACAGAGTGAGTCCATTCACTGTGTGACGGAGTGGGAGACCAAGGTTAAATGTTTCTGATTAACTCGTCTCTGCTGACTTTAAGGATCCTACAGATCTGCTTATCTGCCCGCTGCTGTTTTAAACACTGAGCTGTACATACCTCACACACCCACAACACATCAACAACACATCAACAGCATCATCAACAACACATCAACAGCATCATCAACACATCAACAGCATCATTAACAACACATCAACAACACATCAACAGCATCATCATAAACAACAACAACGACAGAAACTCTGACACAGAGAAACTGCTGCTGGACTGAGAAATAAAGAGTTTGTGTTAGTGAACGCTGCTTATCTGACCATCAGAATCACTTCCTGTCTCAGGCTTTGATGCTGCAGAACACCCACACACAAACACACACACGCGTGCGCAGACGCACACAGGTTAAAAAACGTCAGTCTATGTGAATGAATGACGGATCATCTCATTCTGATAAAAGACGACAAATCAACATCCAAAAACTAAAACTATACAAACAGAATCACAACACCAGCATATATATTAAGACGTAAATTAAAAGTTTGTTCTGTTGTTAACGTCTCTCCTCTTAACTGTCCTGTAATGTTTTCACCTCGTGCTGTGGTGAAGTCAGACCTTTTTTATTTATTAACAGAGCAAACAAACTAATGAACAAATAAAAGAAAGACTGACAAACAAATAATGAAAAAACTGACAAACTACCTACCTAAAGAAAGAACACACAAACTAATAAACAAACTAACTTACAAACAAACAAATTAAGGAACACACAAACTAACAAACTAACGAATGAAACAACAAACAAGCTGATGAACAAGCTAACATAAAATCAAATGAACAAACAGATGAAAAAATTAATGAACACACAAACTAAGTAATGAACAACAGAATCAAACAAACAATCTGACCAACAAACAAACTAATGAACAAATACACAAACAAACAAAATGAGGAACAAACAACTTTGTAAACAAGTTTGCAAAAAAAAAAAAAAAAAAGCAGATTAACAGAAACTGATTGTAAATGTTTAACAGGAACTCTCAGACAAACTTAGATCTGTGTCTTTATGGTCAATGAAACTGTCTGAGGTGAAAAAGTCTGTGTGTGTGTGTGTGTGTGTGTGTGTGTGTGTGTGTGTGTGCTGCAGGGTGTGGAGCAGCATCTCTTTCATCCTCTGGTTGGTAAAAATAGAAAAATAGGACATCAGACACAGTTACATTACTGAGCTGCAGTCAGAGACGCTCCGTACACACAGAGTTCAGAAACCCAAAATCTACTGACCGACTGACAACAGCTGGAACCAAGAACTCCCTCCACGCCACGAGTTCGGCCCCAAACACACAGGAAGTGTTTCAGCAGCTGGAGGCGACTTTTTGTAACAGTGAATTTAATGAGAATGAAGCTTTTTGCTCGTTGTTTTTGTGTTGCTATGCGCCTTTTGCTTCTGCGCTCTAGGCGTCTGGTTGTTGAAAAAACGTCCCCACGTCGCATCCGCTTTTCCCCATTGTCCAATGGGATGATTTGAGGGGCGGGGCTTCTGTGGTGGTCATGACAACAAGTTTACAGTTGGTAAACAATGGAGGAGAAACTGGTGGTAGTGGTTGCTGGATACCCAGAGCTATACGACTTTACAAAGCACAGTTAGCACCATCTCAATAGAAAACAGCAGATAAGTGCAGTACTGTAAACGTCCATGATGGAGGAGAAGCTCCTGGACCAACTGGTGGTACTCCCCATGATCCAGCCTCTTTTTTAGGGTCTCATGTACCCACACAGATCTCTGTTTATCTGCTGACAGCCTCTCACCCTCAACCAGAGCTACAGACAGTACCCTCTGCCTCAACATGGCAGCAGCTACACACTGATTATCATCTCTAAGCATCTTAGCACTGCAGAGTAAGAAGAGGTGGTTTAAAGGCTCAGTTCAGAGCTTAAACTGTGGGACACATGATAAAAATCTGTTAGTTTAATGTATAAAATGAGGAAGGTTACAGTCTCGTCATCACTGCACACATATCTCATGTTTCCAGCTCCTCCCGTTCATGTATGAACATTTCTACACATTTACACCTTTCTCTTTCCTTTCCAGTGTTTCCAAGCACAAATTGAAAAAGCTCCTAAAAGCAGCCTGTTAATGTTTTTTATTTCTGATAGAAAAGACAAAGACAAAACTACAAAAATCAGAGCCAAGCTGAATAAACCGGATTTATCTCTGTAGCGAGCAGTTAACACATGAAGTAATGACAGTAAATGTGGCTGCAGTCGTCAGTCTGAGCGTTCGTAACGGGACAAAAATGCTAAATTGTCAGTCTGAGTGTAAACAGTCTATTAGCTGCGTCTCCTGGGGGCCGCAGGAGGAGGAAGTGATGATGATGATGGAGGATGGAGGACAGAGGGGTGTTTCCGATTGTTGTGTTGCTGTAGTTAACATACCATCGCTGTGATAAAGTCTCCAGGGTTTTCCCTGAGTTAGATATTCCGTCATCACTTTGACAAACTACTGTAAGAAGCTGTGAGAGGATAACGTCCCCTGATTTAATATTTATTAACTGTATAAAAAATATTGTAAATGGTTTATAATCGACCTCACAGAAAAATGTGAACGACCACGGCATCTGAACACCACATTACAGAAACAGCGTTGAGGGTCGAGGTGGATGGACGTGTCAAACAAACGTGTGTTAAACCACACACACACCCATACACCCGTCCGACCTATTCACCTTTTAATTTAACCAGAAACAGCCCTGAAATCACCATTACCAAAACCACCAGACTCCATTTAAATAAACAGTCATTTTAGCGTGTATGGGAGCAGCATGTTTTCACATCTATCTGGTAATTTGAACCAAACCAGAGTTGGTGACTGTTGGAACAGAGGGGCGGGATTTATGACCTACACTGCAGCCAGCCACCAGGGGGCGGTCCAGATTCTCTTTTGGGGAGCTGTCATGTCGTCTATAAAGTGACAACCTCCGAGGCCGAGAAATGAAACTGAAGTGCCAAAACCTGCAGTTCCTCTAATGTCCACTAGAGGTTGTCTCCAACAGTGAGTCAGTCCCCACAGACCTCCATGTTAACATGTAGAAATAAACATGTTTACAGCCTGGTACAAAAACAGTTTTAGTCTCGACAGTTAATTTCAACATTCATAACGCCTGTACAGGGGTGGATATGTATATAACTCAGCTGTTTACATTTCATTAAGTCTTATAGTTAAACATGATTAAGGGCGGGGCTTCTTTGAGTCTACCAATAGTGTCCTCGGCTTCTCAGTCAGATCCACCCCTCGCTCCTCCACAGCTCCACCCTCTCGCCCAAATATGGTCACTTCTGGCTCCAAAAAACCAAGATGGCGACAGCAGAAATGGCCAAACTCAAAGCTTCAAAATGGGTCCACAAACCAGTGGATGACGTCAAGGTAGCTACGTACATTATCTTTATATACAGTCTCTGCGTGAAACTAAAAGTCAACTCTGACTTATTTTAACTTTACATCCTTACATCACGTTACGATGTGCTTCTGCAACCGTTTCACAGCATTTACTATGTGTTAAAAACTGCGACCTCAGGCCTTTCTCATTAACTGTTCGTATGTTTTCCAATTAAAAGTAATGCACCCGAATGTGTACCCACGTATTTTGAAAGGCTGCGATCACGTGACAAATGCACTGACGGCAGTACAGAAGGAAGCGGTCCCGAGGGGACGTGTAAGGAAGCAGGGAGGAAGGTTGGGGTGGTGGATGAGTCACAAAAACGCAGACTCTTCCCCGGAGACGTGGTTCAGATCTGTGTGAGCTTGAAGTGAACTGAGTCATCTTAAGCTTCGTCCTCACTACTTTTCCTTTCCTGAATCTAAACACAGTAACTTTACCTTAATCACGTAACTGTACGTTAAGGACATAACGTCATTTATGGGGCGCTAATTTGTAGAATATCATACGAACTAAAACAATTCTGTTAATAGCAAAATTTATCGTTGTTTACATGTGTTCACAGCTCACAGACACATTATATTTTCATGTTTTATGAACATTAATTAAATATTTATACACTTAATATAAATGTTAAAAAAGAGTAAATTGTTACCCTGTGGATAGTGAAGTTATAAAATAAAAAAACACTGTATACACTATAAATTAATACAAAATATACATATAATTTCAGAGTTAAGATTTACAAATACAAATTAACTCATGTGTTTTTATGTCATATTTCATGTGAGTTTTTTTTGTTGTTGTCGTATGTTTAAATACATTCTAATCATTTTTTTAAAGTCTGTTCACCTGTACTCACATCTGTCCAAACGTTTTTGGGATTCAACCATTTTATTTTGCCATTAAAGGGTTTTTGAGGGACTTTTCCTTATCTGCTGTGACGGTCTGAGGACCAATATTTTGTAAAACTGTTTTTTATGATACTGAGCTTCATAGATACAGTTGAAATAATTGAAACTGTGCTGCTGCAACACCCTGATTTGTAATCATTGAAGGCTTATCTTATCTTTTACATGTGTAATATCACATTAAATAAAAGTCAGATTTAGATGCAGTCACACGTGCAACATCTGACATTTATTTCATGTGATACAAAGAACAGATAAAGTTTATATAAAATGTGAATTATCTGGAGTTTGTGAGGTGAAATGTCTGGAAGGTGACCTCATAGTTGTTGAATACACTGTTACATGATGTCACTGTGTTTCTGTCACATGTTTCTGTAGTCGTGTAAAAACAAAGTGAACACAGTACCTTTCTGTTTGTCCATGTCGTCTCAGTGTCTGCTGATCTTCAGTCTCATTTCTCTGCTCCAAAGAGTCCGACACACGAACGATGAGCAGCAGAAGCACAACAGTGAAGTTTCTCAGGCTGTCTGCTCTGTGAGGAGACGCTTCAGCTTTTAAGGTCGAGTCCGACCTCTCTGTGACATCATGAGGGAGGAGACAGAGGACGGACCGACACACTCATTATGGAGTGGGAGAGAGAAAGAAACACACACACACCAGTTTAATGTGTATACTTGTGTGTGTGTGTGTGTGTGTGTGTGTGTGTGTGTGTAAAAGTCTGGTGATATTTTTCTTCATATAAACAAATCTAATGTTCAGACTCAACAGCACAGTGCATATATCTACAGTGAGGTACAGTGTGTGTATCTACAGCCTGAGATATCTTCTTCCTCTGTGCCACAGGGCTACACTGTTGTTAGAAAAACAGTATGGAAAGTAACTACATGTACTTGGACTTTACTTGAGTATTTCTATTTCAGGGTACTTTATACTTTTCCTGCTCTACATTTCAGAGGCAGATTTGCCTCCAAGAGCACAGCGATCATCTGCTGCTGGTTTATTGGACGCAGCCTTTGTCAGTGACGCCCCAAAGCTATGAAACACACACCTACAGATATCAGAGGAGCTGCTCGCTAAGTATTCTTAAAAGAGAGCTAAAATCGTATCTGTTCACTTTAGACTCGCTCTGACTCTCCTCATACAGGTCTGAAACTATTTCTCTTTACGCTTCTCTTTTAAAATCTGACTTGATTTAATGATTTATAGTGATTTATACACCTCAGAGATTTTATGAATCATTTCTGTTTCATGTTCATTCTATTTTGATGTGAAGCACTCACTGCTTATACTGCTCTTAATATAAAGCACTTTGTGCTGCATTTTTTGTCTGAAAGTTGCTATGTAAATAAAGTTTATCATTATTATCAGATTACAATTGTCTTTACAAAATATATATACTAGTTTATAAAATATGAAACATTATTATTACAGATTAAACTTCCCAACAGCATGAAGCAGCTCCTCCTCAACCAAGTACTGAAGTACTGCTCATATATTTATACATTATTAATAATGGTCCAATATTATAACACTGACAGTGGGAATTCTGCATAAAATGTACTTTGACTTTTTATACTTTGTGTGGTATTGCTGTTTCTACTTAAGCAAATGATTTGAATACTTCTTCCACACTGACTACATTTACATGCATAATATACGTATATATACGTATATATATATATCTATATATATATATATATATAGATATATATATATATGATTAATGTGCCCTAACATGTCATTTATCATGTCAAAATATGGAAAAGTGGAACAGTTGGAGCCGCTTGTGTCATTTTGCTTTTTTGTGTTAAAGCAGGATTTTTTTCATCTCTGTACAAACAGAGACTCAGACATTCAGCTGGACTTTACTGATAATTAGCTAATGTTAGCATGTTAGCATGGTAATGTTTTAAACTAAGATGGTAAACATGCAGTGTGTCTCAAATACTCTCCAATACTTCTGTACTAAACACTTAATATTTTTAGTTCACACTGCATAGTACAAGAAAATGAAAAAGAAAATGTGCTACTGACACACTCATAAAGGTCCAAAAGTTGAGAGTGGAATAACGGACACTTCTCACCCGCAACGTTCGCCATCTTTGTGACGTAGCAAACTTCTGACATGGCGGCTGGAGACAACAAGGACTCTGTTAGTTCTACATGTATTTTGTACTAAACTGTTGTTGAATAGAAGCCGTCAGTGATGTTTGTTGGGTCTGTAATGAATTGGTACCGCCAACAATGCTAATTATTTCTTTTCTTTGCTTAAATTATTGTTAGGTCAGGGTGAGGTCACTCTATAAGCCTTTCGGTTTCCGACCTCACCTGCACATTTCCTTATCTTCCTCTCTACCAAAAGAGATATGTATATGTACTTGTTTTGTTTTATATTTATATGTGCAAATAACTAAAAGTCTATAAAAAACAATAATGCGAGTGCTTAAGATAGCTAGCTAGTGAATGTTAGCATTCGCTAGCTAGCTATCTTGCTCGTAGATGCAGCGGCACATTTGAATTAGCATGATGTTGTGGCATAAGTGTGGTTTCTGTGTGGGCGGAGACAGTTGTCAAATGTTGGCGATAATCCTCCACTGTCTGTTTGCAATTCAAAGTTTAAAAAGAAAACAAAGAAGAAGAAACTGTAGTCACCTCCAGTAAATGCAAAACAGCAGTGTGTGATTTGAGACAACACTACTCTGCTGAAATTAGTGCACTAACGTTACACAAGAAGTACATAGTGAACATAGTGTACTACACTGAAGTGGACTAACGGAAGTATGTGATTTGAGACTCACTCATGGTAAACATATTTTCCGCTAAACATCAGCATGTTAGCATTGTCACTGTGAGCAGGTTAGCATGCTAATGTTAGCATTTAGCTCAAAGCACAACTGTGCCTAACTACAGCCAAACTATTACAGTAGCCATGTTTCCATCAGCCTGTTTAGATGCACATCTAGAAGTATCGCATCGGAAAATTATGATGGAAACGCCAAAATTCGAATTAAAATCCCCTGATTCGCACAAACTAAAATACGCTCGCTTTAGCCGGGTTTTGGTTGATTCGAAAAAATGCTGATTCACAAAACGGGGGATGGAAACAGTTAAATTCGAATTAAGTCTGACGTAGCGCACCTCTCTCCATGGTGATATCCACACTCCGGGTCGGGAAGGCGGTAATGCATTTACAAGCTGGTTGCCAACCGCCAGAAAACGTAGAAGAAGAATGCGAGACTTGTTTTGTTTCTGGTTCTGCAGGAAACTCGCACAAGTTTGTAGTTTTCACCAAAGTCCGTACATTTAATGGAAACACACAGGATTCGTATTTCTTTTAATGTGCATTTCCCAATGATTCTAATCACTTTTGGATGGAAACATAGCTAATGAAAACTGGTGATTTTTATTGTATCATGAACTTTAGTAAACTTCGATCCTCCATCTTACCAGCGCCCAGATCTTCCTGATCATCACCCAGCTCACATTTTACTCTGGCTCTTGTAACGTTAATGTTACAGATACAGAATGTGCTTCTGAATTTTCATCATAATGCCTGTAGTGCCTCTACAGTCACAACTATGGTCTTATTGTTTGTACTGTTAAGCACTCTGTGTATGCATACTATGAAGGGTGCTATATAAATAAAAGTTTACTTACTTACTTACAAAGAGTACAGAGGTGGATCAAGAAAGAAATCCCTCTCCATCTCTCTTTCTCTCAAACTCTATTCAAACTGTAAAACTCGGCCGTGCTGATCAAATATAAACCAATGATTTTACTCTCTTGCCTAATTCTTCATTAAAATGTCTTCAGAAATATATTTCAATGCACTCTTTAGCTGTAATAGCGAGAGTTTGTGAACAGGAAGTGGGCGCCATACTGTTTCCTGTTTTGTAAAAACGGAGGCTGAAAAAAGTAGTTTAAACAGTAAAACTAAGCAGCGCTGATCAAATTTAAATCAATATTCTGTTACTGAGTTCATATTTATATATTTAAATGTTTTCAGAAACATATCTAAGCTTACCCCTTAACTGTAATCAGATCGTTTGTTCCCAGCCGGCCGCCATTTTGTCTCGTGTTGAAAGCCTCACCCACTAACAGAAGAGTTTGTTCCGGTGCGGCGCAGGGCATTCTGGTAATTGTAGGTTTTTTCCCTCTTGAGCAAAAGACGCATTTTTTCTGTTTTCTCTGGTCATGTACAGAGTTGTGTGAAAGTTACTTTTAAAATGTTATAGATTAAGGATTACTGTCATTTATTCTCCCTCTCCACATTGTTTCCCTTCTGATGGATTATTTCTTTTCTTTTTTTGTTGTTGTAATATTTAATTTATTGTTATTGTTGCTCTCTGTAAAGCGTCTTTGAGTATCCATAAAATCACAGTGTACATCCAATATACTATTATTATTATTGTTATTATTATTATTATTATTACTAGCTACCGTGTTAAATATGTAGTAAGTGATGTAACTATTTTGATTACTTCATCAAAGTAATGAAACTTATTACAATTCCTTTTTCATTGCTTTTTGAAACAAATGTTTTTTAAACTGAGCAATAAAACTGAAAAATATACAGAAACAGACTTCATAAAAAGAAGACATTCCTGCACAGTGTAAAGATGCAAAGCAACCGAACAAATGTTTAAAGTTTTTCCTGTAAGAGAATATATTCTGATGTAAATCATTATTTTTTATTGGTAACTGTCATGTAATTACATATTTTTCTCTCAGTAACTGTGACAAATTACAATTATATTTATTTTGTTATTTAATAACAACCCTTATTCCAAAAAAGTTGGGATGCTATGAAAAAATCTCTGTACTGTTTTCAGTAAAGTATGGGTCAAAGAGGATTTGCAAATAATTGCATCCTGTTTTTATTTACATCATAAACAACATGCCAACTTTTTGGAGCTGGGGTCGTACATAACTCTGTTACATGTAACCAGCTGCTCCCTAACATCGGTCATGCAGCACCAGGTTCAGAAGTATTTGTGTGTTTCTGCTGCAGACAGCCCAGTTTTATGAAAAGAACAGCAGTGAAATACTTTTTTAAATGTGTGACAGAAACACAGAAATGTTGACACGGTCTCCTCAAAGCAAATAGAAATGCTCTTTATTGTTACTCATGTTAATCATTCACGTCACCATTCATCTGTTACATCACCTGCATCCAGATATGAAAACAACAACAACAAGAATTATATCGTCATTCAGTGGTTCAGTATGTACAGCAGCAGGGCGGCTTCACACAGGTGAGTCACCGCCAACGACCTCTGACGTCAATCTGACCTCAGTCTGAACTCAGTCTGACCTCTGACCTCAGTTTGACCTCAGTCTGACCTCGGCTTGACCTCAAAGCCCAAAGACACATCGGTTCAAACCCAGAGTAAAACTTCCTGTGTCGTTACTTAAATCTATTTAATTAAAGGTTAAATACAAATGTGACATCATCATTATGACATCATGCATGCAGCAGTGAAAATATCCCACACGTTGGCGGCGACACGCCCCCACGAAGTCGCCCTGCGTGTTAAAATAATTCAATAAAAAAGAAAAAAACACTTTAAAATGTACAAAAAGAAAAAAATCATGGAACAATCTTTGTGTCATCATGGTGTTAGTCACAGCAACCCACTTCCTGTTTCTAACTACACACAACCAATCAGAACAAAGCGTAAATCCCCTCAGTATCATCAAACGGCGTCAGAATCATTCCTCAGAAATGAAAACAAAGAATAAAGGAAATCATCAACGTAAAGTGACCAATGCTCGCTCACTTCAACTCACAAGTCTTCTTCTACTCTTTTTTTTGTCTCCAGTCTTTTTTTTTGTTTTTTTCCACAGATACAGGAAGCGTGTGGTGGCGAGGCAGACGTGGCGGTGTGGTTTGTGATGCGGGATGTGGCAGCGGTGAGAGTGAATTCATTCTGACTCTACAGCTGATGATTTAAAGGTGCTGCCACTCATTTCACCTTCAATAAATCACATTAATACAAAATCAATAACATGATGACTGTAAACACCTGAGGACCAGCTGGACGAGACGCTGAACCTAAAGTTGTCTCGATGCATGCGGGGGACAAATTCACTGCATTGGACAAAAGCATTGGTTAAATGAAGACAGCCTGGCTGCGAAGACAAATGCTCCACTGTTGGATGAGTCCCAGTTTTTATCAGAGGTGGGGTACCCTGGGTTGTTGACATGACGTTAGCTTAGTGCTGCAGCTAGCTTAGCATCAGTCCTAAGGAGGGCTAACAGCTTCAGCCTGCTGTCAGCCCTAGAGTGGTCTCCTCTGGTCTGAATCAGGGACTCATGTTGTTCCAAAGTTGTATAATTGCCTAGAGTTGGTTGGTGTTCTCACGGCAACATTTACAAGAGGACCAGATCAAATGCCTTGTGTGAGAAAGCTGCTCTTGATTGGTCAGAATTTCCATGTGGGAAAAATCCAGGAAGTAAAGCAAACGTTGAAGAAGAGTACACTTGCAAGATAAATGTGACACTTTCTAATGTCACAATGGAGGGACAACTACGCAGGTTGATTTTAGCGCTGCTCATCGTGGACTATATTGCTGTCATTGTTCATTTTAGTCAAACCATACAGTTTGAAAACGAGGCGCGGCTCCAACTAGAAAACAATGTTTTGATGCATTGGATCTACATAGAGACGTTAACGTTTTTGCCTTCTCGTGTCAGATGGTTGTAATCTGTAATCTGTAATCTGTAATCTTTACCACTAGATGTCACTAAATCCTAAAACTAATTTATTGAGGAGGTCCAAAAAACACTGACTTTCACTGGAGAGAGCGGTGTTCACATCCTGTGAGATTGTAAAGACAAACCCTGTTCTTTTTTCCTAAACCCAACCATGTGCTTTTGTTGTACCGACGTAGTGCTTTTATTTTGAAAGAGACTGTATGCAAACATTTCCTGTGAAAACAGAAGTGTATTTTGAAAACAGACAATGCATGTAACAGGCTGAAGTTGACACGGCGTCCCAGAACGTCAACAACCAACACACCCAGGGTACCTTGGACGTCATATGTGGACGTGGAAAGTCCATGACCAAACGTGGACATGTGACGAGGTCACAGTGAGGATGATGATGTCAGCAACAGGAGGAGTGAAAACTGATGTAAAAGTGATTTTAAAATGTGGATCTCTTCTTCAGGTGATGGAGCCCAGCAGTCGTCTCAGGTGTTCACAGGCGTCATACGAAGCCGACTGTATTAATTAGATTCATTAAAGATCAAATCCAACATGTTGCACCTTTAAATTGTCCGTTCAGATCAAAGTTCAGTTTTAAACCAACGTCTGTTTTTCATTCACTGAAGGTGCTAAAGAAGTTAATTAATCTGTGTGTGTGCTGATGGATATTAATACTCTCTAAACACATAACTGTGTGTACTAAAGTGTGTTCATGATGGAGATGTTCAGGTCACTCGGAGTTCGGCTGAACTCTGGTGTCGAGGTGAGAAATGTCCTCTGGTTATTTCCCATCATGCCTCAGTCCTCCTTTGGTTTGGAAACCTCAGAAAGTTTGTCCTTCTTGTCTCCGTCCGTCGTCTTCTTTTCTTTCCTCAACATTCATGGACTGATTTTACATTTTCATTTTAATAACAAACATGCCACTTCTCTATGTATTATCAAAAAATAGCTGCACATCATTTGGTCACTAAGCAACACTAAATGTCTACAACCTGCTTATTGGACAAACCAGAGCCGTGCAGAGGCAGGGTTAACGCAACGCTGCTCTCAGTCTCTGGTTTTAAGGTTTTCATTGTTCTTCTACACTGCAAAAAGTCTGTGTTTTTATAGATATATATATCTGTGTGTGTGTACTGAGATAAAACAGGGCAGTGGCTTTTGCTGTATTAAAAAAGGAAAACCAATGAGGAGACAGTTTGATCAGAGCTGGTGTGAGCTGAAGGTTTGATCTGCTGCACCCTGATATGAAGTTTGATTTCATTGAATCTTTCTCTGGAGTCGGAACCACCTTTAACCTGTCGTAGAAACTTCACAGCCTAAACTGAGCCAAACAAAGACTGTGACGGTCACATGTGATGTTATAAACACAACACTTTGGTTTTATTTGCATGCTAACATGCTAACTAAGATGGTGAACATTGTACCTTGAAGTTTTTGGAGTCAGCTGTTGCAGCCGACAGAGTCTCTGTCAGTTGTTAAAACCCCGTAAAGACGAGAGCTTTGAAATCTCCAAATGAATATTAAATTAAAACAGAAAGTTTAAAGTCCACGTCAGCTCATGTTCTGTTCAGCCCAGTCACCAGAAGAAAATGTTGACGTATGTTTCTGCAAACCACGCATATGTTACATTTGTACGTGACATCTGGGCGAGACGCCTCTCAAGCTGCAGACCACCATTTAAGCCAGTCATCTCTGTGTTTCCAGCCGGTGTAATGCCACAAAAAGCCCTTTGGTTTTTAGCATGACATCGCTGCATTTCCTGCCACCATAGTGCCATGAAGAGTGGTTGTTTTTATCAAGACATCACCGTGCTTCCTGTTGTCATAGTGCCACAAAAAGCGGTTGTTTTTACCAAGACATCGCTGCGTTTCTCACCAGAATAGTGCCACAAAAATAGGTTATTATCAGACGTTTTTACCGAAACATCGCTGTGTTTCCTGCAGGGGTAGAGCCACGAAAAATGATTATTTTTACTGTGACATTGTTGATTTCCCATTGAAAAATTATGCCACGAAAAGCGGTTGTTTTACATAGTGCGTTGCGTTTCCGATCAAGATACTGCCATAAAAAGCTGATGTTTTTATGGAGACATCACTGCGTTTCCTGCCAAGATACTGACCCCCAAACCAGGTATTTTAAGCCAAAACACAATCTTCTCCTGACCATAACCAAGTGGCTTTTGTGCCTAAACATAACTGCATGTGAACCACAGCGTTGTTTCAGTGTATCCACTACATAATTACGTACAAATGTATCTGTGGTTTACAGAAACATTTATTCTGCTGACTGGGTCGATTGCATCAGCATTTTAAAGGTTTTCCCTCCAAACCAACCAAACTTTACGTTTTCAGTGACGTCCTGAAGCTGTGAGGAAAAGCAGAGAAAGTCTAAAACATAAAAAGCTCTTCATCACAGGTCGGGACTTTGATGAAGGTAATAAGATAAATATATTTATCAGCAGCTGTTTCACTGACACCATGAGTTCAGCTCGTTATGAACATGTTCAGTGATTCGCTTCCTGCTGCTGGTCGTGATGTTCAACATCAAACTCTGATCAAACTGTCTCCTTATTTTCTTCTTTTTAGGTGCTGGGAAACAAATGCTGTCGTTATGACATCATAGCTGGCTGAGCCAATAGGAGCAATCCTTTGTAAAGATGGCTGACAGTCAGCGTCAGATCAGTGTTGAACTCTGACTCAGAGTCAGCAGGAATGTTTGATTTAAAGCCCGACTGCAGCCGAGAGCTGCGAGATAAAATATTCACTTCAGTCTGATGGAAATTAATCTGTCAGGAGGCAAACAGCAGCTTCAGCTTCAAACAGCAGCTTCAGCTTCAAACAGCAGCTTCAGCTTCAGTTTCAGACTTTTGATGCTAAAGTTCGTGGGATTAACATGAAACCTTCGGAGAGACTCCAGTGGGATCACCAGCAGAATGAACTACATTTCCCAGAATTCCACCACCACAACCAAACAACTGCGCTTCAACAGGTTAAATCTGGCTGCTCTTGTTTCACAGTTAAAAGCTTTCAGATGAATGATCTGACATCACGGGCCGGGTCACACCAGGAAATGACAATGAAAAACAGCGCAGCTCACTAACGGAGGTTGGCAGCAAGTTGATGCGACAAAATCCAAAATGTACAGTTTGTACATAAATACAGTTCATCTTTATGGGTTCTATTGATGCCGAATTGACAAGAATACTGTCGACATGTGACGTCTGTTATCTTGTGTTTCTAGAGTGATGTGTTTCTGCCGACAATTAAGGAGTCGTTAAAATGTCTTATTTCTTAAAGGGAGTTTGGTGTAATATTTTCCACCAGGAGCAGGATGGGAAACACTCTCAGAGGCTGCAAACAGTGACCCTGCAAGATCCCTCATCTCTGCTAAATCTAACACTGTGCGACTAAAACCTCAAGTTGTCCTAAGACATTAGAGGCTTTCACACTTTGGTGCATTTAGTCTTTTTAAAGTTGCAGTCTCTGAGCTCAGACACCTCCAGAATGTCGAAACAGTTTTAGAGCAGATTTACCTGTTAACGCTGACCAAACTAAAACTCAACACAAAAAGATAAGTATGAATTTACTTCACTGATTGCAGCAATTTTATTAAAATGAAATGACATAACGCTGGTGTGACCACGCCCCTTCATCTCCAGGTGAACCCACTGGAGTCCCTCTGCTCTCAGGTGGAGCTCTGATCAGAAGCCATTAAAGCTGGAGCTGCTCTGTGCTTGTTGACCTGCAGGTTGACTCTTTGTGCTAACTCAATCTGCAGTTTGGTTTCTAACACATTTTCCACAGGCGTTTAGAAACTGAAGCGTTTGGTTCTGCAGGAGTTGATGTGTGCAGCAGGAATCTAAACTCATTCAAACTCCACTGTGAATCAAACCTGACGGCTCACTGAGCGTCTGACTGTGATGATGAGGGTGGAGGCGGTGGCAGCGGTGATAATAATGAGTCCGCGTGGTTTCAGGGTCCTGCAGTGATCCAGGAAGAGCAGGGGGGGTTGTGGGGGGGGTGGTGCGTCAGAAGAGACAGACTTTCTTCTTCAGGTCGTTCCTCTTCCACAGAGAGAGGCTGTCGAACTCCTCGATGGACATCCCGAAAACACTGAAGAACTCCTCCTGAGAGAGGTGGCGCTGCGGGGTGGAGAGACGGACAGAGAGACAGAGAGACAGAGACAGAGACAGAGACAGACACAGAGACAGAGACAGAGAGGGTCAGTCAATCCCATCGAGACATTAGAAACATTTTGACATCCGACTGTGAGCTGAAATTTACCTCCAGCCTGGTTCTGTCCACACCTGGGGGCAGTTTGCTCCGCCCTCTGTGAGTCACCACCAGCACCTCATAGGGGCAAATCTACAGAGATCAATCAATCAATCAATCAATCAATCAAGAGTTATAGCCAGGGTTCATTATAGGATAAAGCATTGAAAGAGAAAGCGATATTACATTAGCAGCTTCTTTGTTGAACTAAAGGACCAGTTCACCTTCATGTTCCAACAGTACTGTGATTAATGTGTGGTTGTGTTTAGGCATAAAAACCACTTGGTTATGGAGGAAAAAGATCATCGTCTGGCAGGAAATGCAGCTGTGCCTCTGTAAAAACAACTACTTTTTGTGGTGCTATGACGGCAGGACACACAGCCATGTCTCTACAAAAAAACACTTCAGTTAAAAAATAAATAAAAGCGCCTTGGGTGGCACTACTCCGGCAGTAAACGCAGCAATGTCTGGGGAAGAACAACTGCTTTTTGTGGCACTATGACGGCAGGAAAAACAGCAATGTCTTAGTGAAACAACTGGTTTTCGTGGCACTATCCTCACAGGAAAAACACAGTGATATCTGGGAAAAAAATCAGTTGCATAATGGATTAAAAACATCTTCTTTCTGTGGCACTATCGGCAGAAAAAACAGCACCGCTGTGCAAAAACCACCCAAGTTTGGTGGCTCCAAAGCGTCTGGAAACACGACAATGACTGTTTAAAAATATCAGGTTTTGTTGTCTGTTGGTCTCCATCAAAGGCGGACAGATTGGCGGGCATGTTGCCTAACTGTCACTTTTCTAACAGTCTCCATTGTTCTGTGTGAAGACAAAACGTCCTCCATGTGCAGGTGTTTGCTTTGTTTGACTTTGTGTGAACTGACCCTTTAACTGTAATTATCAGTGAAGATCACGGGGACATAATGTGAAATATCACACACATAATCACAAACATGTCATGCACACTGACCTGTGCTTCATACGTCTGTCTGATCCTCACTGTTAACGTCTTTATCATCATATTTTATATTTATATCTGCATTATTTCTTTATTTGTCTGTATCAACGGCTGCACATTTATGTCACGTTAAAACAAACAGTGTTGTCACCTTGTGATCCAACATGCTGGGCAGAGAGTTCCCTCGGTCCATCCTGGAGTCTCCGTTCTGACACAAACACATGTTATCATCAGTATAATAACCACCGTCAGTGACACAGACTCTTATTGATGATCCGAAAATGTCTCAACACAAAGAAACAATCAGACTGTACCTGAAGATCTGCAGGAAGAGACGGAGAGAGGGAGGAAAATATTATTTACAATCTCACAGAGTCCAACAACAAATAATAATAATGTTGATAATAATAATAATAATAATAATAATGATAATAATCTGTGCTGATATGACAACAACAATATTACTGATGTGATGAATATTGATCACGTACCTGCAGGAGTTTTCTCCGAGGAGCTGAACTCTGCCGACTGCAGCTGAAAACAAACACAAACATGTCAGACATCAACGTCATCATCAGTAAGCTCTGCTCTGATTGGACGATTCTGTGGAGCAGCACTCACCCTGGACAGGCCGCTCTTAGAGGATGCTGGGAAATACACCGACTTGGTTGCGTTGGACCCTGAAGACGAGGAGGGAAATGACATCAGTTCATGGATTCCTCTCAGAACAGATCAGGTTTGATTTCTCAGTTTATGAGAACATGTTGAAGCTGACACACATGTAGAGTCACTTATTCTACTTTAGATATTATTAGTCACATATGAAGCTGTTTTATTTCTTTAAAACGTTGTTCATTGAGTTAAAAATATCATTATGTTCAGACGCATAAATAAAATAAAATAAAATTAAATATATTATTGAATGTTGCCTGTATTCATCCTGACCACTAGGTGTCCCCACAGCTGTTTTCTCTTGAGTATTTCTATTTCAGAGTATTTCGTACTGTGTAAATGTGTGTGTGTGTGTGTGTGTGTGTGTGTGTGTGTGTGTGTGTGTGTGTGTACCTGTGTGTTGGCTGCGGTCGGGCAGCGATCGAGTTTTCCTCCTCAGAGGAGCAGATTTCTCCAGCTCCTCCTTCAGGATGATTTTTCCCAGATTAGACTGAATCTGCAGAAACATGATGAACTCAATATCAACACACGAGAACAATAAAAGACACATAAATAAATAAATCATATGTTATAACACATAATCATATATGTTGTGATGAGCTCCTTCACCTTGTTGAGTTCCTGTTTCTGAAGAGCTCTGAGTCCCCACAGCTCGTCATCCAGCTCTCCATCCTCCTCCTCATCTTCATCCCTCCCATCCTTCTTCCTCCACTCCTTCTCTAGAGGGAGGAGAGGACAGGAGACAAGGACAGAGGAAAAGGGAGATGGGAGACAAGGAGGGAGGAAACAAGGAGAGAGAGGAGAGGAAACAGTGTGAGAGAAGAGAAGAGGGGAGAAGGAGAGGAAACACAAAGAGAGAAAAGAGGAAACAAGGAGAGGAGAGGAAACAAGGAGAGAGGAGAGGAAACAAGGAGAGAGAAGAGGAAACAAGGACAAATAGTAAAGGAATTACGAGAGAAAAGGAACAAGGATAGAGGAGGAGAGGAAATAAGGAGAGGAAACAAGGACAGAGGAGGAGAAGAAAGAAGTATAGAGGAAAGGAAAGAAGACAAGGATAGAGGAGTGCAAACAAGGAGAGAGGAGAGGAGACAAGAAGAGGAAACAAGGACAAATAAAGGAATTACGGGAGAGAAGGAATAAGGATAGAGGAGGAGAGGAAATAAGGAGAGGAAACAAGGACAGAGGAGGAGAAGGGACAAGGACAGAAGAGAGGAGACAAGGATAGAGGGTGAGAGGAAATAAGGATAGATGAAGAGAGTAAACAAGGACATAGGAGGAGAGGAAACAAGAGGAGAGACAGTAAAGTAAAAGGAAATGAGAGGAAAAGAAAGAGGGGAGAAGAAAGGATAGAAAAGGTTATGGCAGGAAATAGAGGAGGAAAGAGAGAAGAAAGGAAACAAGGGGAGAGGAAAGGTGAATATTCAGATGAACACATGAAGCATGTCTCTGTTTTTACTGTATCCTGAACACAGCAGGAGGTGTGTTTCAGTGTGTGTGTGTGTGTGTGTGTGTGTGTCCGGGCCGTACCAATCACAGCCAGCGAGGGGGGGCAGGGCCAGTGCTCGGTCTCGATCTTGGAGGGCTGGTTCGGGTCCGGAGGCTGAGCTGCTGGAAACTTTGAGGACTCGATGATCAAATCCACGATGTGTTTCCCCTGAGGGAGCTGAGAGGACACACACGCTTCTGTACACAGCACACACACACACACACACACACACACACACACACACACATACAGAGCATGTTAAAGCTGATTAAAATCATGCTGAAGGTTTAAATGCAGTACTTGTACTTCACAGTGTGGTGTCAGTATTTCCTCCACTGTCTAAAAAGCTCATAGTTACACACATGTTGAAATGAAAAATACTTGTCACATGTTCTGATCCTGTGTCTCTGAGTTATTGGTTCATTTATCTTTGTTACCTGCTGAATATCTGTCACACACTGTTTTTGTTTTTTGAGTATGAATGTGTTTACTGACGCTCTGAGGGACAAAAACATCATCAGATGGTTTTAAACTGCACCTTGTTTGTAGATGGGAGGCTTCTTATAGATGTTGGTGCCATTTTCTGAAAGAGAAAGACGAAGAAGTTCAGACAGAGGAAGAAGAACACATCAGCCACTTTATAACACAGACATAAAACACAGATGTTTAATACTCTTAAAACTCTGTTCTGTTGCCCATCGGCCTGAACACACACTGATACGTCTATAACTGCAGCCAGATTAGATCAAACATTAAAGGTCCAGTGTGTCAGATTGGGGGAGATTTGGTGGCGTCTTGTCCCAGTATACAAGCACGGGAGGGGAATCCATTTATTGAGCCAAGTATGTGCGACTCCTCTACGATAGGTGGAGATATGCCCCCTTTCAGCTTGTTAGTATTGGACCTTTTTCCTGTTGACCTATTACGTCACAGACCAAACAATGGACAAACAAGTTAGCTACGGTTAGCTAGCAGCTAACTGCTACCATGGTGGACAACTTTACAGCTCTGTACATTTGGTCCGTCCAAAAAGTCACGGCTCTGGATGTAGATTTCTCCATGTTGTTACCAGCTTCTTCTTCTCTTACACATTTAATGCTATTGGACTTCAGGGTCAAAGCCCGGGGCGGAAACTGTGGAGCATGCTCAGAGCGCCTCGGCCAGTTTGGGTCTGATTGACTGTATACATGCAGGAGTCACATGATCTGGGTGTGTTAGTCCCACTGTGACACATTCACTGCAGGACCATTTCACTCACACTGACATGTTTACAGGGATTTTAAAAGTCGCACTGAGAATCAATGAGACTTTTAAAATACATTTAAACATGTTAGTTATTGTATTATATTCAGTTTCTGACATTATATCCGCCTGAATCTGACACACTGGAGCTTTAAATATATCGTGTCACTCCTGACGCTGTGTCAGCGCGGTTCTGGTGATTAAAGGAGACAGACGTGAGAGTAATAAATTAAAAGTCGTTACCCGGCCTGTGGAAGTGCTGCATGGTGCTCTTGGTGCTGGAGATGTGTGTGTGTGGTGTGTTTGGTGTGTTTGGTGTGGGCGGTGTGTGTGTGCTGTGTGTTCTGCTGGTCTGGATGGTGGAACAAGGGGAGGAGCCTCCGGGAGAACGGTTCTCCAGCCACTCCCTGGACTCCTTCTGGAAACACAGAGGAGGAACACCACAGTCAGACAGACAGACAGACAGACAGACAGGTGGACAGCTGAAGGCTTTGTGTTTTAAAGTTTGTTTGGCTTGTTCAGGCCTCATCTGTACGTACACAGATATTTTTGCAAATTAATTTTTTCCTCGATGTTTCAGCCTCTTGTCCACACAAAGTTTTTTTCGGTCTGTTAAACTGAGATATGTTAAAACACCTTCTAAGGTGCAGATTATTAAATAAAATTTTCCAAAAACAGTTTCTGTTGTTTCAGGTAGTTTTTATCACGCTGCTGCACTGTGTACCCCGATTCACTCACTCAAATAAAAATCTTTCTTGAACAGTTCCAACATATCTGCCACATGATAATCTACTGATTTAACGTATCTGTGGTTTTTCAGGAACTTACAAGGTCGATATTTGTCTGTAATGTGGGTAACTGGAGCTCATTTTGCTGCTGCAGCGAAAATTCTGTGAACATAAACCATCACAGTGTGTACAGTGGTGTGTGTGTGTGTGTGTGTGTGGGGGGGGGGGTCTTACCTCTGGGGAGGCAGGAGGAGAGATGGAGCGAGGAGACAAGGACCTCTGAGGAGGAAACATAAAGATAGATTAGAAACACTCAAACATACATAGCTTTAGAGGAAGAAGAGGAAGATGCTCCAAACAAACAAACAAACAAACAAACAAACAAACAAACAAACCAGGAAGGAAAAGTGCATCAGCAGAGTTCAGATCTGTTTAAGAAATACACTAAGGAAAAAAAGACTTGGTTTGGTTCAGAGGATATCCTAAAAAATGTTTGTTTCTTTCTTCTCTTAACCAGAGTTTGATATGTGTTTAAGTGCAGCTGCTCTTAAAGTTCAAAAAATACTTATCAGTTTGTTGAGAAACAAAAGAAAGACGCAGTATTGAGTGAAACAGGCTGTAATGTACCCTGCAGTGATGTGAGCCCTCTAACGTGTTTGTTTTGTCACGGACAGGCTCAGACTGTTATTCCAAGTGTCTGACATCATTATGAAGGGATCCCTACAGAGATAGAGCTTTGTGTTTATCCAGAAACAGCCCTGAAATCACCGTCACCAAACCCACCAGACTCCATTTAGATAAGCAGTCATCTTATCATCATTAAACAAACTTCATTCAGAGTCGACAGAAACAAAATAAAACTTACAAAAATGGTCTTGGTTCATCTTTCCACTGTTCAACAATCAGCAGCTCTGGTTTGGTTCAAATTAACTCACCAGTTAGATGTGACAACATGCTGCCTCTATACACACTAACATGACTGCTTATCTAAATGGAGTCTGGTGGGTTTGGTGACGGTGACTTCAGGGCTGTTTCTGGTTAAACACAAAGCTCTATCTCTGTAGGGATCCTTTCATGATGCTGTCAGACACTTGGAATAACAGTCTGATCCTGTCAGTGACACAAACAAACACTGATGGTGTGAACAGAGTGGAGACATCACAGCCTGATGTGACTGCCTGAACACACACGGGGTGTAAAATGGACCACAGGACGGCGAGGACCAAAAAATGTCCTTGCTGTGTCCTCCAGACTCAGACAAACATGTATGTTGGCTTTATATACACACACACACACACACAGGTTCTCAGCTGTGGTAACGAGCTGTCTGGTCTCTAAGCAGCAGATTGATGTCTCGTGTCGCAGCCAGATGAAGAGCTAACCAACCGACAAACTAACCAACTGTCGGAGCGGCCGCACCGCCTGCTTCTCTAACTTCACTTTGTCTGCTGAGCTCTATGTTTCTCTTATTATCACTAAATCTCATGCTCACACTCAGATCAACAACATGTCAGTCTGTCTCTCAGGATTTCCTGACTTCCTGACTCTGTGTCTCTGAGCTCTGAGCCAGTTTGTTCCTACTGAGGATTTAAATCATCTGCTCGCTGTCGTTTTTATCATCAAATAGTGACTTTGTTTGGGACTATTTTCAGTGGCGGATTAATCCACATCTGGTGATGTAGTGAGTATTTGTGTCAGCAGGACGGTGTGTTTGGGACTGAGTCAAAATAAACTACAAAATACAGATTATAGCTGCAACCAACACGACAGCTGGTGGGACACTGTGCATTTCTGTGACACTTCCTGCACGGAGCGCTTTGTGCTGGAAATGACAAATTGTGTAATGTTGTGTTCACAGGAATTTGAACCCTAGAATAGTTTGTATTGACTCACTTCATACACGCAAATAAATCGCGCCATGGGTCTGTAAAATCACTGAAACTGTAAAGAGTATGTGTTGGACCCAGATGTGCTGTTCAATGACAGCTCAAAAGACTGTACTGCCCAAATCTGAAGCTGATGCAGTGAAATTTCGAGGTGGAGTACGACGCCTGGAAGTCAAATGAAAAGTACATTCAAAATGGCTGACTTCCTGTTTAGGGTACAGCTCCAAGAGGCTTTTTGGAACTTCTTGACATGTTACATGAGCCTGCCAGTTTTCCTTCCTCCAGATGAAACGTACCGTTGAAATTTTCTATCAGACCTGAACACGATTTTTGTTCTGGTGCAAAGTATGAGAGTGTTGAGCACCTTTAGCTCCTCAAATGTTGAGGATTTGAAAATGATTTTTTTAATCAAATAATAATAGTGGAGTGATGTTAGGTGCTGGAGCCTGATCATCACCTCCAGCGGGCTGTAGCTGTAGTGCGGCTGGTAGATCATCAGATCTGGTCTCTCTATGTCCAGGATGGCTTTGTCTCTGGGTAACGCTGCCAAGTCCTTATAGCCGATGACCCCGTCCTCCACCCTGGCCTGGAGAGACAGACAGGCAGACAGGCAGACAGGCAGAGATGGGGGGAGACACAGATTACAGATTACTGCCTCAAGATTAATCTGAAGGAGAATATAACTTCATCTGTGTGTGTGTGTGTGTTTCTCACCACGATGGCGGCGGCGGGGGATCCCGGGACGCTCGACCCTCTCAGCGACAACACGCTCCCTGGAGACGTCTGAGCCAGCTGCTGCTCACACACACACACACACATGCAGAGGTCAGACGTCAAACACAGACTGATATTCAGCCTAACAGAAGACGACTTCAGCTAATGAAGAAATCGATGACGATCATTTAGGTTTCTGCTCAGTGATGTCATCACTCACAGGTCTCTTAAAGGGACAGTTCACCCCAAAATCAAAAATCCATATTTTATTTATGCAAATCAGCTGAACTGGGGTTTGTCGTTATGACACGTTCAGTCAAACTCAAAGCTGTTGAGAGACTCTTCCAGTATATGATGACATATTATTCATTTGTACCCTAATCTCCCAAATCCATACACCCCTCAGACCCTCACTCAGAGTGATGATGATAAATATTCAAATCAAATCAACGAGACACACATATAAATTATAACAGTAATAAGATAAGGGAACAAATAAATAAAATAAAATAGATAAAAAGTAAATATAAAATAAAATGATGAGGCTTTAAACCTTCGTCTTGATGCTTGTGGTGTTTCATATTAAACACTTTGAGCTGCCTCGCCGCTGAAATGTGCTTTACAAATAAACTTGTCTTCCCTCAAAGACAGGACGCACATATGTGACATCATCACACCTCCATGACATCACCGTGTGTTATAATGACACAGTGACCATCCCAGTACTGAGCACACCCCCTCTGAAGGAGCGCTGCAAACCTTCAGTGTCAGTATCTCCCTCTGTGCTCTCAGGAGCTAAACATAGAAACCTCAGAGATATGAAGACACTTTAAAGAGTTCAGACTGATTCTTTCTGACATCACAGAGACGAGGACGCAGTGTTTACCTTGGGCATCATCCTGACTGCTGATTGGTCAGATCCTGAGAGACACACAGACATGACATGGAATTATATTACAGATAAATGTGTGACAGTATTTATTTTACAGTAAACTGAAAAAACAACTGTCAAACAGACGTGGTCTAAAGGTTCAGGTTCAGGTGTGGGCTGAGGCCTGTGGTAGTGAGGGTTGGGGTAAGGTGCATGCTCGTGTGTGTGTGTGTGTGGCTTGTGAGTCAGCTGGAAAACAGAAATCTGCTGCAGAAGCTTTCTATGATGGAGAGCAGCCAGACCAGAGCCGTATACACACCAGAGTTCAGTCGATGGCATCCACAGTTACAGTTAGAGGTTGGGACTAAAATCATCTCTCAGATGCATCGTGATGCGGACGCTGACGATTCGACATCAGTTCACAAACGTCAATAATCGATTATGTAAATATTTGTTCATAACATGATGTTGACGGAACAAAAGAGATCGAACTCAACTGTGAAGTCAGCGTAGTGGTAACATGGACTAATTCATCTTCACAAAGACAGCAGCTGCAGCTTGTTTTAAACTGTAAGGTGCAGATTCATTCATTCATTCATTCATTCATTCATCAGTGCAGTTAACTTGTTAAAATACAAAGGATGCAGATCGTATATCATTGAATAAAAGGTGCATTGCAAACTGTTTCAGAGGAAATATTACAGCAGGCTGTGCAAACACTGAAGCCTACGCAGGCGTGTGTATGTCCCGTATATGTGTATATCCAATAATGGACAAGCGAGAGCGTCCACAGATCCAATCTGACTGGCGCCCCCTGGTTCAAATGTGAGGTAATGCAGGTAGGCTGAAGGGGAGGGGGACCTGGACAAGAGCCACACTGTATGCAACTAAAATAATCTGTTAATTTAATTATGGATCACCAAAAAACGAGAAAAATAAATCATGTTGAAATCAAACATCGTGATGCATCAATAATCTTTTTATTATCGAATCGTTGCCCTCTGAATCATAATCGGATCATGAGGTGCCTGGAGATTCCCTCCCCGAGTTGAGATACGACGTCCAAGGGACCCTGTGTCTGTTGGTTCTTGACGTTCTGGGACGCCGTGTCAACTTCAGCCTGTTACATGCTGGCAATTAACTTTTTTCCTTCAACACACACACGTGGTTACGTTTAGCCGACACACACACGTGGTTACGTTTAGCCAACACACACACGTGGTTACGTTTAGCCGACACACACACGTGGTTACGTTTAGGACAAAGAACAGGGTTTGGCTTTACAATCTTACAGGAAGTGAACATCGGCCTCTCTGGTGAAAGTCGGCGGTTGTTGGACCCATCCACCTCGTGTCCTGCCCGCCCTACTCACACTTTTGTTGCCTCAACTTTGATTGATGTCCCGCCATGTTTCCCCGGGACCTGGCACCATTACACAATAGTGGTGACTGGCTGCATATCATGCTGACATGAAAGGGCAGCTTTGTTCACCGGTGTCTGACGCTGGAAGTCACTGCCCAAGCATTAGTATTCGACAAATTCGGAGTGAGACCAGGTTGACGAGCGATGATGCAACAGCATAACAAGCCACGCTGACGACGAGTCACTGTTGAAGAGTTGCTCAAGCGCTTGTTGACGTCGTGGTCACAGGCTTGTGTGTTTCTGCTACCTGTCACGAAGCACCTCGACTTAACCCATTCTAACGTCACATTTCACCGCCCCGCTGTATCGTTGTATACTACCATAATGTCAGCTAACAAAAGCTAAATGACACAGGACCACAGCTGGAAACAAGAACACATGATTGGTTCATGCTTCGCTGCGTCATTGGAACGCTGGAAAAACTTGAGGCCAGCTCAACTTTTGTTTGCACTGTATGATGCGTGTCAGCAGCGACAAGTGTCAGACATCACTCTGTCAGTGAAAATGACCTGTAGCCTGTTGAGGCGCTGCTCGTCGTGTGAACGCAGAATAACTGACGGCGTGTTTACGGTATGACTGATGTGAACCTCAGACCGTTGACTCGACTCTCAGTATAAACGGCTCTGCTGCAGCTGCTGGGCTGACAGCGCTGCATTGTGTGAAGTGACGGACAAACACAAAGAGATCATTCCAGAGTCCACAGCTTTGTCCAACACACACACACACACACATACACAGACACACACACACACACATGGCAGTCTGGGTAACATGCGGTCAGTGATGGGGAACACCCTGAAACACACACTCACAATGACATACAGTGTGTGTGTGTGTGTGTGTGTGTGTGTGTGTGTGTGTGTGTGTGTACCTCAGGGAGAATAGGGGATCATGTCTGTATCTGTTTGTCTTCAGGGCTCTGCAGCCCGATCGATACCTGAAACACAAACAGAGACAAACAGTTATTAACATTATTTACATTTAATCAGAGGATAAAATCACTGATTTTAACGAGTCGTCAGGAACTAAAGAAAATTTAAACAAAACATAAGGATAAAAAAAGTCATAATAAAAATAATAAACTTTAAAATAAATCTGTGATTTCATCTGCACAACAGGTAAATAAAAAATAAGATAAATCACTTAGAATAATAAAATAAACAATAATTTTCAGACTTAATAACAAAGCACTGAGTCTACATGTAAACAAACAACATGAAGGCAAACACAATGAAAAACAACATAATAAGGCAGGAAACAAACTGTTAATGAAACACACATCACAGCACACACTGTGGAATTTAGAAAAATACTTTTATAAAAGCTTAATTTCTAAATTTATTCTCACATAAAAAAAACTAAAAAATACCCAACCAAAATAAATAAATAACTGAAATTAAAAAAATAAAAGATAAAAATTTTAAAACCCAGAAAAACCAAACCAAAACAAACAAAAAAAACCAAATAGACAGATAAATTTAAAAAAAACCCCAACCAAATAACATTACAAAACTAAAATAAACCCCCCAGAAAAACCCAGCCAAAAGGAATACACAAAAAACAAACTTATAGATAAATAAATTTAAAACAACAACAACAACAAAAAACAACCAACCAATAAAAATAAATAAATAAACTCTGGGGAAAAAAACAAAACACCCACTGACAGGCCGGATACACAGAAGACAGTAATTATGAAAAATAATAACACATGGTTAAACTACCATAAATAGTATTTAACAGTATTTAAAGAAAACTAAGTATTCTAATTTGAGTTTAACCCTGATTTTTCATTTTCTTTTGTCTTCATCTTCTTTTGTAAAGAAATTAAACATATATATGTATATATATATGTATATATGTATATATATATATATATATATATATATACATATGATGGTGAGAATAAATGAGTATACTGAAGATTAATGTTATTTAACATATGATGCACATAACTGTACATATTTGTTATTTTTATTCTGTTCTATTATATTATTTTGAACAAAACTCTATTTTTCTTGAAAGAAAAGTTCATTTTAAACTCATGAAAATTAATTTATTATTAATTTATTATTGGAAACATCACTCTTCACACTAGTTGAAGTGTTTGTAGACAGATCTTTATATTGTGTGTCCAGCTGCTGCGCTCTGACTCAAACACCCTCTGTTCTATTTATCATTAACTGGTTTTAATTTATATATATGTTCTGTTATTTTCTCTTATATTAATAAATATAATCAGAAATGTTGGAGCTGTAGAGTGAAGCTGATCTCAGAGGTTTTTTTTGCATGTCTTTTCATATTTCTGTGGACAGACCATCAGATTTCAGTCAGACTGTCTCTAAACGCTCCTGTATTGATCTCTGCTGGTGTCTGATGTCACTGAATAATTAATAGTTTGATATGTGGTGAACTGGCTGACTGTTTCAGTCGGACTGGGAGCTGTGGTCACTCTGGAAACAGAAGGACACTTCCAGGCTTCGTACGAGGCTCCTCTGTATTCTGAACACTGATGAAGAAGATCTAACTCACACTACAACTGTGTCAAAGTTTTGCATCCTTAAGTAAAAATATAAAAACTTCTTCTTTGCTTCCTCTGTAAACTTCTTATAATGATTAAAATAAAAATATGTGAGCAGTTTAGAGGAGAAATGTCTCTTTGGTGGAGCTGAGACAGTTCATGAGGAGACTGAGTCCCTCGAACACTTTAAGTACTTTCTGTTGCCAATACTTTGGTGTGTTGAAGTTCAATTTTCAACACAGGACATTTACCTGGAACAGAGTAAATATAAGTCCCGTCTCCACAGTGTAAAGTTGTGGATGGTACCAACAGCAGCGTTCCTTAGCTTCCCCATGTTTGGTCCCCCCTCTGTTGGGGTACCTAGCACACAGATCTGGTACTAAAAGGTGGAGCTAGAAACCCTGCAGTCTGATTGGTCAGTAGAGGACGGTCACTCTGGTTTTATGTAACCTCTGTTCATACATCAGTAA
>NC_065513.1:45831571-45851450 GCF_006386435.1 Epinephelus moara
TAGACTGATAAAGGAGGAAATACAGTGAGTGCTGGACGGAGCAGTGAGTGACAACAACCCCGCCCACATTTAAGAGGACTGTCTGAACAGACCGAGGGTCTAGGTACCATGTCTGAAGGGTCACTGCTGGTTCCAAAGGTGCTGGACTGAAAGGGTTTGGTGGAAACAGGGCTTTAATGTCACTCCATCCTCTCCACCTCCTGATGACACAGTCAGCTCATACACTACGTCACTTTGCAAACATTGACATTAAATATATAAAATGTAAATAATTTGTGCAGAAATGTAGAGTGCCAACATTTCTTCTCCCTTCAGCAGCAGATTCCAGAGGAGAAGCAGACCTCAGTCCGTCTCTGGAGACAGATCAATTACAACCTAATGGCTCCTGCTGATCAATAATCTGATCGATAAACTGGAGGCATCAGGTATCAGAAAAAGGTCGACTCACATCTTCACAGTTTCTCTCTGCAGCTCCGACTCTTCACATCAGCAGAGCAGACTGTTCACATGTCTGACACACAGAGCACAGGAAACAGCCTCTGACCCTTTCAGAATAAAGTGTCAGACAGACAGGTGAGCTCAGTGCAGCTCAGTTCAGGTGTCAGGGCGGATAAACAGGATCAGCAGAAATCTGAATGGACCTCTGAACAGAGTCGTCCTCCTGTTTGCTCTGCGTCTATTTTCAGATGATCCGTTTTTATTTCTGGGAAGTCGACGCTGTTGCTAGGCGACGCTGCTGCTGGCAGGAGTTTGACCTGAAATCTGACCAAAAAGTCAACATGAAGCTGAGCAACGTTCACTGTGAACGAGTCAGCTGACCACATGAACTCGTCCTGTTCACTGACGAGGAAACGACAGACACGTCTCTGAGCTTGTTTATTTGTGCTTGTGTGTGTTGGTTATTAGTTGATTATTTTTTACTGACTGCTCAGTGTGTTTATTGTTATTTGTCTTTTGTGTATTATTTTATTTTTTCTGTTTAATGGTAGTTTAGTTTTTTTGTCCACTTTTCTCTCATTTTTTTTGTCATTGTCTGTTTCTCCAAACACACACACACATGCACAAACAGGACCTATTCATGCACTAAGTGGAGAAGTGTCAGAGCGAGTCGGTGCCTTGCTCAAGGGCACCTTGGCAGCCTCCAGCTATGGAGCACGCTCCATATTTTCGTCCAGACGGGGACTTGAACAGGCGACCCCCCGGTTCCCAACCCAAGTCCCTATGGACTGAGCTACTGCCGCCCCAATTGTATGTATGACCTCTCCTGACACCTCTCTAATTTTTTCGTTTTTACTTTTTAGATTTTATGCATCTTTACGTGTGAGCAGATAAAAAATAAAATAAAACTAAACTAAAATGAAATAAAACAGAATAAAATAAAATGACATTATATAAATTTAAATTAAACTAATTTTAACTAAACTAAACTAGAATAAAATATAACAACATTAAATAAATCTAAACTACACTAGTCGTAGTAAAATCCCCCTGCGACCCTAAAATCATTTCCCCTGTAGACCAGCATCATGAAAGAGTCGTCTGTGAAATAGTTAACAGGACAGCTCCAACTGCAAACAGGATCCGTTCTGATGTTTTTGATCCATGGAGGTTTTACATTAATAAATCTTCCCTCAAACTGAGAAAAGTGATTTAAAAATCATCTCAAAGTCTACGAGACGTGCGGGGCCAGCACGAGAAACACAGCTGTGCATATTCAGTGGGTCACAAACCACACAAGTAAAATTCGGAGCTAGAAACTTTACTTTACCGACTCATCTCTGGGTTTTAGGACTCATTCCTAGAGCCCTCTATAGCAGCTAGAAAGAGTCCCTCAGAATGGCGTTCTACAAAAATTCAGTTCATCAATTCAGCATCTGACCAAATGTCTCCCCTTCTGTTCCTGAGATATGACGTTAAAACATGATGATGTCACAGTCAAGCTGACCTTTGACCTTTTGACCTTCATTATTTTATCCTGTCAGACATTTGTGTCAAGTTTGGTCAAAATTAGTGAATGAAATCTTGAGTTATGGACAAAAACATGTTTTGTGAGGTCACACTGAGGCTTAAAGAGACACCTCAGTCTGATTATCAGACTACACAGAGAATATGATCCGGTCGAGGGAGGTGATTCTCAGTCTGAACTATGAGCTGACATGAGAAACGTCTGGAGGACGATTACGGCCCAAAGCTGCTGTTGATCACAGCGGGACCAACCTGACTCTGCTGACTGCCTCTTAAAATACTCCAATCTGAGCCACAGCAGCAGTGAGGATACTTTAAACGGCTCTGTGATGAATTCTGATTGGCTGTCAGGAGTTACTTTGAAACCAGGTGAACGTCTCTGTCTGTGTCGTTTTCCGTGTGATCATAAACTGCGAGCGCTCCTGAAAACTTCGCCTCCGCCTCCGTACACTGTGACGGATGTCTTTAAATCTGTTGACCGCTGTGTGTTCAGGCTCTCGCTCAGCAGATCTGTGAGTCTGCTGGGACGGGGCGATAACTCAGTGGAATGCTGGGAGATATCTGAAGGTTGCTAGGTTACCACACCCAGCTGTCCAATCAGCTGGCAGAAATGTGGGAGAGACAAAGAGAGAGATGCTGCACTAAAATAGACCTCCCACCATCAGACCACCCCGACGCTGAGTGTGTGTGTGTGAGTGTGTGTGTTTGTCACATTGTTTCTAACACAACTCACACACACACACACACACACACACACACAGACACACACACAGACACAGAGCAGGGGTCACAGTCTCAGGTAAACCCCACCCGGCTGCCACGCCCCCCAGGTTAAATCAAACTCAGGTTCATCCTGCCCCACAGACGTGATGACAGCTTTAGGTTTCTGCTGACACAGTGATTATTCCTACATTTCCCAGAGTTCCTTTCAGCAGCAGAGTGAAAGCACTCGTTGAGCGGCTGCTGGTGTGTAGGAGGAGAAAGTGATAGTGAAAGTGTGAGTCACACTCCTGACTGATAACACAAACCGTTTCTGTGGATAAAAAACAAGATGGAGACAAACTGAAGACGAGAAACGGCAGAAACACCCAAACAGATATTTTAGATTTTATCTGTCTGTGCAGATTGTTAGAACGTTTTGATACTAGATTAGTATCAGTTTATCAATACATATTGATTCTGATATTTCAGAGTTTAAATACTGATTTTCTACAGTATAAATACAAAGATGCCGTTTCCTCCAGGGCTGCCCCCCGAACAGCCGACTAGACAGGTCATTAGTCAGCAAGATTTCATTGGTCGCTCAGTCGCAGAAACAACAAACAAACATGAAACTCTATCAGGAGCTGCACCTTGTCAAAATAAATCCAAACCTATATGACTGGACCATGTGTGACTTCACTTTGAAAGGACAGCCACAGGAAGTGTCCACGCTCAGCAGTCAGACAGGAGTCAGGTTAATCTCCAGGGCTGGTACCTGCGGTTATTCCACAGGCTAGTTAATAACATGTCGGGCAGGAAATCCAAAGTGTGGGATCATTTTGAGAAGGTGAAGGACGAACCCAAGGTGATATGTAAACTCATCTTCATTGGTCGACTACAAACATGACGTATCATCTGAAACATGGAAGTAGCTACATGCCCATTAGCCCACAGCGTCATTAACAGGCGGCTCGCTCAGTGTGTGACGTGCACTTGTAGATAAAATATAGGCCTATATTAATGAAGGTTCATTAGTACGGTTATTTCTCTTGAATTCAAAAACATACATTCTATGTCCTTTTCCTTGTGGTGTCAGTATTTTATCAAAGTCATAAACTTCAGTATCGTGACAGCACCAGAGTGAACAAAACTTTCTGTAAAATTATAAAATTGCCAAAATTAAAACTTCAACAAGTCAACAAGCTACAGAAACAAAGTCGTGAGGGTCGACACTCATCAAGCAACATCAGCGCCTGCTAAATATCAGGTGTTTGGTGTTTTGCAATTTGGTGACAATTCTCAAACAAAAGCAGGAATTGAAATAATATAATAAATAATATACCCAGCATGAAGAGATAAAGGTCAGGTGGAACTGATTCACCTGCCAAACACTTCCGAAGGAGACAGTGGCAGAAAATGGAAATACTCGAGTACAGTACAAGTGCCTCAGATAAGTACTGAGGTACAGTACTTGAGTAAATGCACTCAGTTAGATTCCTCCGCTGACGCTCAGCAGAGAGATGCTAACTGGTCGTCTGTCTTCTTCTGTCTTTGTGTTGGAAACATAAATTCTCTGGTTTATATCAGTGAGGAGGTCGTTAGTATCGGTCACTGCATCTCTACACAGAAAACACCCACTGAGGTCCTGAGAACCAGCAGACATTTTAGATTTACAACTGACATACACACACACATACACACACACACACACACACACACACACACACACCTTTAACTCAGCGTACAAACGACCCAACAAATTCCGTCTAAACTTTGGACATGTTCTTCCTCCTGACAGACGAGGTCCCCTCCAGCATCAGTTGTAGATGTTCAGGGACACTGTGTCATGTTGTTTCCTGTTTTACTTTGAAACTCACATCTCCTCTTGTTTCAGATCACTTCACTTCCTGCCCCTGTGTGTTTTCTCTCCCTGTTGATGACCTCACCTGTGTCTGACTGTCTGTGGCGCCCTGATCAGCCTCACCTGTGTCTCGTTATCCTTCCCTCACTACAGTATTCAGTGTGTGTCTTGTTCTCTCTCAGTGCCAGTTGGTTTCAGCTCTTTGTGCGTCTAATGTTCCAGTCTTTTGTTTCCCAGTGTCCTTTGCTTGTTGTTTTGGATTTAGCCTGTAGATTGACTCTGACTCATCCCTGTTGGATTTGTTTGCCTCCACTGATTGTCCTTCTCTGTACCGAACCACCATTGACCAGTAAGACTGAGTTATTATGTATGTTTGAGTCCACTCTCACCTGGTTCACCAGCTGTTACACACTGTGCCAATTTACGCTTGTTACATTCCTCGCCTCTTTTCAAAGTAAACTTCTGTTCTCACAGGAAATATACAGTCTCTTTCAAAATAAACTTAAACCTCAGGTAAAAAAAGGCAACAAAAGCACATAGATGGGTTTAAACAAAAACCCCTGGTTTGTCAACCTCATCTCACTCTGAAGTCATTTACTCACTCACTCACGTTTTGTCAGTGACTTCTGGCGTCAGACACTGACAAAAAAAAGCCATCCTTTCACGGTGGCATGATATCGACCTCGTCACATGTCCACGTTTGGTCATGGACTTTCCACGTCCACATATGACGTCCAAGGTACCCTGGGTGTGTTGGTTGTTGACGTTCTGGGACGCCGTGTCAACTTCAGCCTGTTACATGCATTGTCTGTTTTCAAAATACACTTCTGTTTTCACAGGAAATGTACAGTTTGCATACAGTCTCTTTCAAAATAAAAGCACTATGTCAGTAAAACAAACAACACATGGTTGGGTTTAGGAAAACAGAACAGGGTTTGGCTTTACAATCTTACGGGACACAAACACTGCTCTCTAGAGTGAAAGTCGGTGTTTGTTGGACCCATCCACCCATCACTTCCACCCGCCCTAGTCAAACTTTTGCTGCCTTAAATTTCATTCTTGTCCCACCATGTTTCCCCCTGACGCTGCCAGACGCAGTTGAACTATAATGGCAACCAAATGTGTATCACGCCAACGTTGAAGGACCCCTTTTGTTGTTTATTTCTGACACTTAAAGTCACTGCCCAAGCGCCGGATTTCGACAACTTCAGAGTGAGACCGGACTCAAACAGATCAACTTCGGGCATGAGGGTCCTGCTGGTCAGTCTGGGCTTTTCTGAGCTGCCTTCACAAATGGTTTCAGTCATTGTAGATCTTGACAACAATTCACAGAAACAGCAAAGCTAGGCTGACCAAACGTCCTCTTTTGACCGGACATGTCCACTTTTCACGTCCCGTCCGGGGCGTTTTTATAAACTGAGGTGTGTGTGTGTTAGAGTGCGGCACGGGCAGCATATTTCTGTCCGAACCCGAACCGAGCCCGACATTATTTAATGACCAAAACACTGAGTTTGTGTCACACAGTGGTTACAGGCTATTTAACAGTCCGGGCGTGCGCCGTGGGTGCTCAGCTGCGGAGAGGGAGACCTCCGTGTTTGAGACGGGAGCGGGAGGCGGGAGGTCCGACGCTTCTAGCGAGAGGAGAGGGAGAAATAAAACAAAATAAGATAAAATAGGAAAAACCTGTCTCCCTCTTTTATTTTATTTTCAGCGTTTAATCAAGGCGGAGGCGGGCGGCTGGAGGTCCGAGACTTCCAGCGAGGGGAGAGGTAGAAACAAACAGCCAATGTGTGTCTGTGTGTGTTATGTTCAGGTGTTGTCACGTAAATAACAGTGCCCAAGCAATAAACAGGACAGACAATAGGATTTTATTTATTTTTACACTACATTTTCACTGAAAGCTGACCGAATCCGACCCGAGCCCGAATACAATTTATAGCTACATTTTTGACCAAACCCGGCCCGACCCGTCGGGTACCGTCGGGCTCGGATCGCCACACTCTAGTGTGTGTATGTGTCCCCTATTGGGGCCTATCTGAATTTCTGTCTTTGAGAGATATTATTTTGTAATATAACTGAATTTTCTATCCATACATATAAATTTTAAATATATTAAAATTATAAGGCATCTTTGAGTAAACTGCGAGTATCATTTAAGTAGGCTATGTCGTGGCCGGCCGAGTGTCCTCTTTTTTGGAAATCAAAATATGGTCACCCTAAGCAAAGCAGACATGTCTCACTGCAGGATCCAGACCTTTGTCAGAACTTGTCATTTTCAGCGTGGAGGTTGTTAGCGCGAACGTTGTTTCCTGTAGTGAGGGGGATTTGGAAATAGTAACACGCAGATAGTGGAAGGAAGGGATAATGACAGACGGAATCAGTGGCCCAGTGGCAGGATCATAGTCACAGTCTACATCTGATGAATCAGACTATAATGCCACTAAAGGGTCCCTCTGTGTGTCTGTATCTGAGGGCCACCTTCTAAGCGTTGGTATTTGACAAGTTGGGAGTGAAACTAGACTGAAGCGTTTAATGCCTTGGTGGTGCATTCATGGACTGTTTGACATCTGAGTGTTCGGAATCTTGGGCTGAAAGTCTACACTATTTTTTTGTTGAGTTATCTTTAATTTTCTATCAAGTTTTTATGCAAAAAATAAGCACTGTGATGACTTTCATTGTTATTTTCTGTTCAGTAGATGATTCTTCAAACCCAAATATCTCAGTGTTCATGAATACGGTGGCCCTGAGACAAAACACCGAAAAACACAACCAATGACACCTTTCAGTTTGCTTCAGCTGTTAACAAAACAGAAACTGCTGCATGTAGTGTTGTTACAGAAAGGGTCGGGATATTCTTTAAAATATGATTCATGCTCTGGAGAGACAATGGAGACAATTCTAAGAGTAACATCAGCCAGCTAACATGACATTAGCCTGTTTCACAGTTAACTGTGTGTTTTGACAGTTTTCAGCTCAGCTTTCAGCAGATTTATCTGCAGCTACAAATGTGAAACTCCAGTTTCCATCTGGAGGTTCAAAGCTGCAGAAACTCCTCTGATTGTTCGTCCTGCCGAGGTTTCAGGCTGTTTGTGTCATCAGAGAGTTTTAGTCGAGTCGTGATGCAGTAAAATGTAAAACATGTTGATGCCTGAAGCTGTAAGTGGGTCAGAAAACTGCTGAGTCACAGCTTCACGTTCACAGCTCTCACTGATTATTCTCATTATTCTGTCTCTTCAAACATCAACTTCAAATGTGCTGCATTTTCACTGTTTCTAACGTCAGAGTAAGACGACAAAAACAGGTGAAGAGCGAAGTATTCAGATCCTTAACTAAAAGTACAAATACATTAATGTAAACACACGTCAATACAAATTAAAGTCCTGCGTTTAAAATCCTGATTAAAGTGAAATACTCGATGAGTACAAGTACCTCAAAACTGGAGTTAAATACAGTAACTTTCCACCACTGAAGTACTGGACATTATTATGACATCACACACCTGTAATATAAAGCATTAGCTAACACTAGCATGTTACACAGGTAGCAAATATGACCTGACCCAGCGTTGGCCCAGACTTGGGCTGTGTCTGGTTGCCCAACTCATCTGAAACTCAGGATGAATGATGCCCCAGGATCAGGTCAAATAATGTAATAATGGCCTGAGTCAGCTGCCATCACTGGGCGGTTATTAGATATTCCCTGGACCAGCATTGGCACAAACTCAGCACACTAGAAGAGACAAGTCAGGCCACATCTGGCAGCCTGACTTAGGATAAATGATGTCTCACTGGGCTGTTATCAAAAATTAACTGGTCCGGTATCAGCCCTAAATGGGCAAACCAAAAGAAACAAGTCAGGCTGTGTCTGGTTGCCCAACTCAGCTGAAACTCAGGATGAATGATGCCCCAGAATTAAGCCAAATGATATAATAATAATAATAATAATAATAATAATAATAATGATAATAATAATGATGATGGCCTGATCCCGGCTGCCAACACTGGGCCAGTAGTAAATATTACCTGGCCCAGAATTGGCCCAAATATAGCATGCTAGAAGACACAAGTCGGGCCATATCACGGTTGCCAAACTCAGCCGAGACTCAGGATACATGATGCTCCATAATAGGGCCAAATGAACTGGCTTGACTCTGGCTGCCGACACTGGGCTGTTATCAAATATTACCTGGCCCAGTGTTGGCTCAAACTGGGCACTCCAAAGAAATGTTGGGAAACAAGTTGGGCCGCATACGGTTGCCCAACTCGACTGAGAATTGAATAGGGCCAAATGAACTTGCTTGACTCTGGCTACCAACACTGCCAGCACCTGGCCATTATCAAATATTACGTGGCCCAGCTTTGGCCCAAATTCGGTATGCTAGAAGAAACAAGTCGGGCCCAACTCCGCTGAAACTTGGGATAAATGATGCCCCAGGACACGTCAAGTTGCTTGACTCGGCAGACACTTGGGATGAATGATGCCCCAGAACTGGGCCGGATAAACAAGTCTGACTGCGGCTGCTGACGCTGACGTCACAGGGTAATAACCTAGCATGCTACACGTTCTCTCCACATTCAGGACAAACTTCATGGACTCTTCACTCATTTTTCATCCAAACACTGAAGGTTCATGAGCTGACACACTCTGCTGAGGAGGCTCAAAGAAATAAATCAATGAGACTGATCAGTAAAGTATTGATCAGATCTCAGACGTCATGTCACCTTCAGCTCAGCTCAGTTTCCTTCTGACTCAGATACAAAAAATCACAAGACGCAACAGTTACAGCAGGCTGTGTGTGTGTGTGTGTGTGTGTGTGTGTGTGTTATCTCGGCGCACAGAGACGTGACCACACCCTGACTGTCGTCGTTAAGGTAACGGCTGCAGTCATTGGCCGTCACAGACGACATCACAGCTTGTTTGTGGTGAAGTTCTGATTGACAGAAGCTCAACTAGACACACACTCTCCACACGTCTCCTTTTTTACCTCCTTATTTCCTTCCTTCAAAATCCTCATCTCCTCCCTGACTTCTCTACCTCCTCTTTTCCTTCCTAACATCCTCCGTCCTTATTACTACCCTGTCCTTTCCTTTCTTTTCTCTCATTTCCTTCCCTACTTTAGCTACTACTCCCCCTTCTTACCTCCTCCTTTCCTTTCCATACTCCCTCATTCCCTTGTCTTCCTCCTTACATCTTTTCCTTCCCGATATCATTTTCTTCCAAATCTCCTCCTTTCCTAACTCATCTTTTCCTTCCCTACCTACTCCCGTCCTCTCCTTAATCCTCCTTTCCTTCCCTATCTCATTATTGTCTTTCCTGTCGCCTCCTTTCCTTCCCAGTGCCTCCCTTGTTCCCACACTCCCTCATTTCCTTTCCTCTCTCCCTCCCATCCTTCCTCCTCCTCCCACCTGTTGTTTCATTATCACCAGCAGTTACATCATATCTCTCTGTTGTCATGACGACAGCTCCAGTATGAAATGCTGATTTGATGAAAGCTCATAAATGTAAACTGAGACCGACCAGTCGGATCACTGGTTTGATGTGATGCCGTCGCCATGACAACAGAAACGAACAGGTGATGTGGGTCATGTGATGTCACCTGGACTGGAATCAGCTGGATCGTTGTGCCGTTACGTGGACGCCATGTTTGTTTTGGTGGTCGGCTGCGACGAGGTAAAAACAGACCTGAGGTCAGACTTCAAAACATCCATAGCTCCTACCCTGTCTCCTTTCCTTCCCTGTCTCCTTCTTTCCTTCCCTGTTTCTATCACTCCTTCCCCTACACCTTTCCTTCGATGCCTCCTTCTTTCTGAGCCATTCTCACTCTTTCCTTCCCTGTTTCCTTCTCTCCTTGACATAGCCAACTTACTAATTCCTTCCCAACCCCCTCTTTCCTTCCCTGACTCCTTCTTTCCTTGACATACTTACTCTTTCCTCTCCTGTCTCCTACCTTCCTCCCCTGTCTCCTTTTTCCATCCCTCACTCCTTCTTTCCTTTCCATAGCCATACCAACTCTTTCTTTCCCTGTCTCATTCTTTCCTTGACATACTGCCTCTTTCCTTCACTCCCTCCTTCTTTCCTAGCCATACTCCTTCTTTCCTTCTTTCACTCCTTCTGTCCTTAACATACTCCCTCATCCCTTCCTTGTCTCCTTCTTTCCCAGAGATACTCCTTCTCTCCTTGCCTGTCTCCTTCTGTCCTTGATATACTTACTCTTTCTTCCCTGTCTCTCAATTTTAGTCCTTGTTTCCTTCCTGCCTTGACATACTCCCTCTTTTCGTACCTGTCTCCTCCTACCCTTCCCTGCCTCCTTCTTTCCTTTCCATACTCCCTCTCTCCTTGCCTGTCTCTTTCTTTCCTTGATATACTCCCTCTTTCCTTAGATCACACCTTTCTTTCCCTGACTCCTTTTTTACCTTTCCAAGCTCCCTCTTTCCTTCCCTGCCGCCTTCTGGCCTTCTTTCCTATCCATACTGACTCTGTCCTTGCCTTTCCTTTCCTTGATCAGCTGTGACTCAGGAACACACCTGTCATCATGTGATCAGCTGTGACTCAGGAACACACCTGTGTCATCATGTGATCAGCTGTGACTCAGGAACACACCTGTCATCATGTGATCAGCTGTGATTGGTTCTACAGCTCAGGTTTTATTGAGATGTCTCAGGTCAGACAGTTTCCTCTGCAGCTCAGAGTGGTGAAATAAAGACTCTGCAGAGCCGCACGTTTCACAGTGTCAGCGCGAGAGAGACTTCCTGTTCTGATATCAGAGACGAAGCTCTTGTTCTGTCGTATCAGCAAACACACTCAACTTAAAATTCCTGCAGCAGAGAATCACCTGACAGAGCTGACAGCGAGAGGACGGCAGCCTGAGCGCCTGCAGCCAAAACAACACAGTACAACACTGAACCCAACACACATACACACACACACACACACACACACACACACACACACCAGCAGCAGCAGCAGCAGCACCGCTGGCTGAGCCCGTGGCCTCATTCCTGCAGCATCAACAACCCCCCCTCAGCCCCCCCTCGGCCCCCTGCTGCTCCCAGAGATAAGAGCTGAGGCCTCCGTCTGCTGCAGGAACACACCAGTTATCAAACACCATGAGCCGTCAAACTGGTCTGAAACCAGCTGCAGACCTGCAGCAGGCTGACCTCTGGTCCCCTACAGCAGGGCTGGGTCCTGACCTGAGGGTCGGGAGGGAAGGAAAGAAGGAGTGGAGGAGCTAGGGAAGGAGAGTAGGACATAGGCAAGGAAATAAGGGATGAGGAAGTGCCCTCCTTCTTCTCTGACTGCCCTCAGGAAATCAAATCCTGCTTCTCCTGCAACTCCCTAAAATCAAACAGTGATAAAACTGAGTCACTTCCTGTCGGCACCAAATCCACCTCAACAAAAATTAACAGTTTCCCAACTGATAGCAATAACTCCTTAGTTTCCCCCGTCCCTGCAGGTTAAGAGTCTGGGCATCACCCTCTCCTCGACAGCAGTCATTTCAAGCTCACATTGGTTATGTCACTCAGTCTGCCTACTTCCATCTACACAACATTAACCGCCTTCACCTGTCCCTCACACTCCACACTCCATCTTGTTCGCACCCTGGTTACATCCCATATTGATCACTGTAATTCGCTTCTTTTTGGTCTCCCTCTCAAGTCCATTCACAAACTTCAGCTAGTCCAGAACTCTGCTGCTGACATCATCACCAGAACCCCCTCCACCAATCACATCACTCCTGTCCTTCAGCAGCTTCACCGCCTCCCAGTTAAACATCACGCTGACTCTCACAGTGTGTTCACACCGGGCGCGAGGCGAATTTTTCGCGCGATAAGATTACATACAAAGTCAATGTAAAGACGCGAATAGACGTGAATTTGTGCCGGCGGTGCGAATGACACGAATGGCGCGACGCGAATGACGCGAATGGAGCAAACACGCGAAATTCGCGTCATTCGCCTCTTCGCGCAAGTTCAAAATATTGAACTCGAGCGAAATATTCGCTTGATGCTGTGTCGGGGCAGCCTATCAGCGTTGAGATTTTCCGGTCGTCACCGACGTCACTGACGTGCTGCTGCCACTGTAGTAAACAACATTCATTCAGGCGACATGTGACTTACTGGATACAGTGAATATTTATTGATTTTCACACGCAAAAAACTCACCAGAGACAGATGGATATTTATTTTGGTGCTAATATTCAATGCAGGCTCCACTTCACCGATGGCGACTGGGATGCTCGCCCTCACTGCAGATGTCTGGGTTATGGAGAACGCAGGTAGCCTTCACACACTTCTCTGCCACATCTGGATGGACCTCAATGGTCAACAACTGCCCCGCGTTGTTCCGAAAATGGAGGACAAGCTAATAATAGCTGTTTGTGGCCACCCTGAGCTTTATGACGTTACGTCTCCAAATTATAAGCTTTGGCCCAAGAAAGACCTGGCGTGGAGGAAAGTGAGTGAGGAGGTCGGTCTGCCTGGTAAGTTTTGAAAATTGATTCCAACTATCAGCTGTACGTTTCTGTCAACAAAGTTAGCACTAGCATTAGCCCCAGTTAGCACAACCGATGTAGCTTGCTTTCCGGCCGGCATACTTGTCTGATTTACTAGTGGTGTGAACACACTGTTACTCGCGCGCGTGAATGTCGCGAGTAAAAACAAATATTCCAGCGGTCAAACTCACGCGAGTAGAGCGAGGCGAATATTTTACTCGCGCCCGGTGTAAACACACTGTCAGGCTGCTGTCAGCCCTAGAGTGGTCTCCTCTGGTCTGAATCAGGGACTCATGTTGTTCCAAAGTTGTATAATTGCCTAGAGTTGGTTCGTGTTCTCACGGCAACATTTACAAGAGGACCAGATCAAATGCCTTGTGTGAGAAAGCTGCTCTTGATTGGTCAGAATTTCCATGTGGGAAAAATCCAGGAAGTAAAGCAAACGTTGAAGAAGAGTACACTTGCAAGATAAATGTGACACTTTCTAATGTCACAATGGAGGGACAACTACGCAGGTTGATTTTAGCGCTGCTCATCGTGGACTATATTGCTGTCATTGTTCATTTTAGTCAAACCATACAGTTTGAAAACGAGGCGCGGCTCCAACTAGAAAACAATGTTTTGATGCATTGGATGTGCTGAATGTGCATATTAAGGCAGTACAGGAGGAGGTGCACATTAATAATCCTCCAGGACTGTAACATGCTCATGTTTAACCCAAACAATGTGTCATGTGACTGCAGTTGCTTCACATCCAGGTCGGAACACCTTCTCACCACAAACCAACCGCACCAAAGTTCCTTTGTAACCAGACCAAACAGGGCAGCCTAAGATCTTCCTCCTCACCTGTAAGGTCGTCTACAACACCACTCCTCTGTACCTCTCTGAACTCATCCACACCCCCACCTGCACTCTCAGGTCTTCCTCTTTCATGCACCTCACTTCAGCAGCTCTGCTCCACCTCTGGAACTCCCTTCCACCAGACATTCATAACATCATCTCTCTCCACGTTCAAATCCTGCCTCAAAACTCATCTCTGTCAGATAAGTCTGACTCCCGTCCGTCCAGCCACACACATCCACTACTGACACTATTTTTTATGCCTTTTTAATCTGCTGTTATTTTCTCTGTGTTTGCCTGAAAGGTGACTTTGAGTGTCTTAAAAGGCGCCTATATATAAAATGTATTGATCAGGCAGGACACGATGTCCAGCTCAGCTCACATCCCAGCTACATCAGCTGATCTCAAGCAACTCAAGCAAATGATGGATCAGCTGATTGGTGAAGGGAGTCAGCTAATAGATCACATGATTCTTCTCTATGCAACCAATCAGCACATCTCATTCAGGGCGCCCTATTTAAACTGTTGCTGCTTCCTCTGCAAGCTGCCTCCACCCCAGCTCCTCCTTTTCATGCTGTGTCTGACTTATCAGTGTCATTTCTGTTTGTCACTGATGCTGCTCTCTCTGCTTTAAGCAGGATTTATACTTGTGCAGCAGACCCTACGCCGTTGTGAGCATTTATATTTGTGTGATGATGTGTCTGTGTCAAGGTTTCTGTGAAGTGCTGTAAAGTTTAGTTGATTCAAAACACACATTAAACACACATTAAACATGGCTTAATAGAGACAGTTTCAAACACAAATCAGCTTCACTGTAACTCGCAGCATTCACAGACAAACACTTGTCTTTATCTGGACACATTTCCCCCACAAATACAACATGCTAACGTTATTAGCACAAGTCTATGGCATTTTACAGTGTATAAATTAGCCTAGCGGCTAGTGGACTTTTCCTCTACTCATATGAAGCCAGGGACAACAGGAACATGTAACAAAGGTAACGTTACAAAATTCAGCTCCATTACAACTCACAAGGTTCACTGACAAAACAACTGTCTGATACTAAACACGTTTTCCAAACAAATACAACATGCGTTATTAGCACAAGCCTATGGCATTTTACATTGTATAAATTAGCCTAGCAGCTAGCAGAGATTTGCTCTGCTCATATTTCAGCCAGGATAAATCACACACAGTGTGTGGAGGCTTTATTGTCTTCACAATTTATTGTTTCTTATCTGTGAAATTAAAGTAAATTAAAGCTTTGTTTCCACTGAGGGAAATGGTTTCAGCTTACAGAGACAGACAGGAGGTCTGCGGCACTGTGACGTGGAGTTACATTTCTGGGGAGGTGCACGTCAGGCGTAGGCTGTATGTCAATGCAGAGCCTACGCTGTAGCTACGTCGTCGATTCAGTGCAGAATGAATTTCACGTGGAAAGACAAAGAGGCCTCAGAACGGAGCCATACAAACAAATATAACACAAATGGAAATAAAGTTTTCTTTGACCAAAGTGTTCCTGACTGAAATATTATTACAATTATTATTACGCTTGGAGAAGAAAGGAAATGGTATGACAGGGAAGGACAGATGAAGGTTAGGAAGGAGAGAAGGAGGAAGCTTGGAAAGGAAACAAAATGACGTCATCCTTGAAGTAAAAGTAGTGACATCATCACAGTGTATAAATCCTCTGTTAGAAGGTAAAGTGCTGCCCCACCTTTACCTGCCTTCATGTACGCATCATCTCTGTCAGTGTTACCTTTGTATATGTTATAGCAATAATTATATACTGTGATTTTACTGATTGTATGTTCTGTCAGGTGCTTTAATTCACATTTTACATAACCATCACAGACCCAAACTGTGACGAGGGATTCAAACCCTCGACCTGACCGAGCTCTGCTCCTGCTTTCTATTTGTGCTGCAGTCGAGTCTCAGAGGAGAAACTTTCTATTGTGTAACATGAGTGAAGATGACTCATGAGTCCAGAAATAGAGGAGACCGCCCACGCAGCGCTGAGGCGTTCAGGGACCGTACGAGCACAGGATGCCACAGACGAGGGCCGAACTCAAACCGTTAACGTTCTGAAACGTCGAGGTGAGTTTACAGAGACACTCGCTGCTTGCTTCATCCCTGCAGCTGGAGAGGAGACATCACCTGGGGCTCTAAACTACATGACTCTGTTTTTACAGGAAAAATGTCTTCAGCCATCAAATAGTTTCAAATCTTATTATATATTTTCTTTTATTACGGGGTTATTATTAATATCATTTAATACATGCTATCACTGTTTTACTTGGATATTTATTTAAAGGTCCAGTGTGGAGGGTTCAGGGGGATATACTGGCAGAAATGTAATATAAATCTGTTTTCTTTAGTGTTTAATCATCTGTAAATCTAATGGTTGTGTTCTGGTTCCCTCAGAATGACAAGTTTATATCTACACAGGGAGCAGGTCCTCGTCTACAGAGATCACCATGTTGCACCGCCATGTTTCTACAGTAGCCCAGAACAGACTGGCAAACGCAGATTTTTTTTCACATGAAACATCTTTATTCAGTGTTTTTGATGGTGTAAATCAGCTGGTCTGTTTGTTTTGGAGAGGAAGAGACCTCTGAGGATAATTCAGCTCCCAGTAAAAACCTCCTAAACGTCTGGATCTGAAGTTATCAGAGGAAAGAGCTGAGCATACATTAGCAGGTGCTAGGTTAGCAGCCTATCTGTTCCATGCCAAACTGCATCAGAAAAACACTGATTTTCACATGAAACATCTTTTTTCCATGGTTTTACCGGTTTAAATCAGCTGGTCTGTTTGTTTTGGAGAGGAAGAGACCTCTGAGGATAATTCAGCGCTCGGTTCAAACCTCCTGAACGCGTGAACACAGTCACTAGGTTAGCAGCCCGTCTCCAACAGTATAGAAGAAACACTAATTTGTAATGTGAACTTGTTTATTCAGTGTAAATCAGCTGGTAATCCTCACTGATAGACACCATACAACAAATTGTACTTGAATACAGTACTTGAGTAAATGTTCTTAGTTAAGTAACATTTTGGATTCCCCGCTTCTCCAGTCCACATGTTGAAGTATGGTTGGGCAAAATACTGAACTCTGAGCTGCTCCTGATGGATCAGTGTGGATGTGTGTGTGAATGGTTACTGAGCAGCAGGTGGCACCACGTACAGTAGCCTCGGCCAAAACTGTGTGAGTGTGTGAAAAGGTGTGACACGTGGTGTGAAAGAGCTTTGAGTGATCGAAAAGACAAATGCAGGTCCGTCCATTTACCTGAGTATTGTTAGTGTGGTTTCAGTATTTTACTCAAGTAAAGGTTCATATACTTCTTCTTCATCTTCCTCTTCTTCTTCCTCTTCTTCCTCCTTCACGGGGAAATGTTGTATTTTTACAGTACATCACTTCTGAATGTGCACTGAGGCTAAAAATAACTGAGTTCAGAGGAAACTAAAATCCTCAGTATGAGGAGATTTCACTGCAGCACAGTCTGTCACACACACACACACACACACACACACACACACACACACACACACACACACACACACACACACACACACNGCACTAGGGAGGATCTTATGTTTTTTATTTAGGTTTAAGGCAGGGGCATGCAAATTTAAATGGTTGTATTTTTTATCTATTTTACCGCAGATTTTTAAAGAAAATGTGCCTTCAAAATCTTGGTGATTTATTTTGCCAATTTTCTGATAAAACATGCAAAATTTAGCGATACTTTTTGGCAATTTCTTTCATAAGAAAACTTGGCCTCCAAATTTTGGTGATATTTCATTTCTAAATAAAACATTTTGGCAATATAGTGATTATTTGTGCCAACTTTTTTAAGAAAATATGCCTTCCAAATTTTGGCAATTTTCCAAATTTTACCGATTTTTTAATTAAATATGCTAAATTAGGGGATAGTTTTTGGTGATAATTTTTGGCAATAATATTTGTTGATTTGTTGATTTTCCAAATCTTGGTCATAAATTTGGACAATTTTTAAAATAAATGTACAAATTTTGTCGATATTTTTTGGTGATAATTTTTGGCATTTTTTGGAGAAAACAAGCCTTCCAAATTTGAGCAATTTTCCAAATCTTGTTGATAAATTTTGCAGATTTTTTAATAAAAAATGCAAATTTAGGTTTATTTTTGTCAATAATTTTTTGGCGATTTTTTTTTAAGAAAATATGCCTTCCAAAATGACACCACTTATCATAGTCAGAAACAGAAATTATCTTTGGATTTTCACATTTCCGACGACCCTTGGACACATCATGTGTGACAGACACTTCCTTCAGAAAAAAAACAAACTCATAACCAAATCTGATCTTAAAATAGTGATATTTCATCAAAATCACTTTGTTCTACGTCTCATTTAAAATTAGTCCAAAAATAAACCATTTACACGACAAGAGTGAAAAACTGAGACTTTTTTTAAACTCCAGGATTTCATCTTCAACTTTTAACTTTCAAATATCAAAGTTTTAAAAATCTAATAACTCATTCATGGTGGAGGGAGGGTCGTGGATCTTCCTCCAGTCACTCAGGGAGGGTCGAAATAAATAATAAGTAAAGACCAGTCCCTAACCTGAACCATCACAACTTACACCAACCTTTACCTTCACCTAAACCTGATCCTAACATGAACCCTGAAACCAAGTCTGAGCCTTCAAACAGGCCGATGAAATGTCAAAGAAGTCCTCACTCTGTTGCTACAATACGTTTTCTGGTCCTCACTATGTATCATGTTCAAGTACACACACACACACACACACACACAGCAGCAGCAGGTTCTTTCTAGCTCCCACAGGACTGTGAGCCCATTATTCACAGCTACAGCAGCTTCAATAGGACACAGAGTCATCAGTTAGTCTGTTACAGTTCACATTATCTTCATGAGTGTGACGTGTATGCTGACCTTTGACCTTGAGCAAACACTCACAGGGAGCTGAGTGGTAAATGACAAGGCCGTCAACATTTCTCTGCAGAAAGATGCCAAGCAGTTCTATTTTTAAAACTGAGCCGTTCACATCCATCAGCAGAGGCTCTGTTGTTCAGTGTTTCCATGGCGACGCCTCTCTCGCATCCCTCTCCAAAAAAAAAACAAAAAACAGCCATCCTATATCTCAACATGAGCAGACTCATTTTCAGCCTCACCGTGTCAGACTGTCACAGACACACAGCGCTAACTGACATCAGCACCATCTTGGTTTAGCATTTTGGCATGTTGCTAATTAGCTGAGGCTGATGTGAATGTCATCAGTTCTGCAGGCGTTTGGTCATAAACAACCTGATGATGGCGCTACAGGAAAAGTCAGAGGATTCATCCCGACGGGAACATGAACCACAGCTCATCCAGCAGGGGATGAGCTGTTTCAGTCAGGACCACAGCAGACGGCGGACAGACAGACAGACATTACAGAGTCATGATGCTAACACGGCTAAATGCTAATAACACCAGCTTTTAAAAAATCACTTTGACGTGATTTTTGACTGTAAAACTGGACTTATAACATGCTCAGCCAACCTAACGTTAAAACACAGCTGCAGATGTGTTTACGAATATGAGGTAGATATCACGTGACATCACAGGTACATTATGAGACAATGGCCCCGGGGACAGACATGCAAAGGGCCGCACCACCTCCCGACATGGGAGCCAGACACTCAGACTTCTTGGTGGTTCTGTCTCGTTTTTAACTGCATCTTTTGTCTTTGTTGTCTTCATGCATTTCTTTGTGGCTCTGCAACACATCCTCCCTGTGACCTCATCACATGTCCATGTTTGGTCATGAACTTTCCACGTCCACATATGACAACAACCACTGACTTTCACTGGGGAGAGCAGTGTTCACTTCCTGTCAGATGTAAAGCCAAACTCTGTTCTTTTTTCCTAAACGTAACCACGTGCAGAGGTGGGTAGTAACTAGTTACATTTACTCAGTTACATTTACTTGAGTAACTTTTTGGATAAATTGTACTTTTCAGAGTAGTTTTAATGCAAAA
>NC_065513.1:45851786-45898328 GCF_006386435.1 Epinephelus moara
GTAGTGCTTTTATTTTGAAAGAGACTGTATGCAAACTGTACATTTCCTGTGAAAACAGAAGTGTATTTTGAAAACAGACAATGCATGTAACAGGCTGAAGTTGACACGGCGTCCCAGAACGTCAACAACCAACACACCCAGGGTACCTTGGACGCGGAAAGTCCATGACCAAACGTGGACATGTGACGAGGTCACAGTGAGGATGATGATGGAGTAAGATAATGTCAGAACTACTCTTAGATCCTTTACTTTACTATGTTAAGTATTATCAGCAATTAAAGGGATAGTTCAGATGTTTTGCAGTGGGGTTGTATAGGGCACTTATAGTCAGTGTATAACACACAGTAGGTGTCAGTTTGGAGAAGCAGGCTGGAGTCTGACATGGAAGCTAACAATGTCCTGCTGTGGACGGGTCGGCAACAAAATGTGTTTTAGCCACCTAATAAAATCACTATCAGTTACAGTGTGTGATATATTGAGAGTGTTTTCACAGCTTCACTTTAACATCAGACTGATTTCCAACTGGAAAATGAAGTCATTATATCTCTGTCTTCACAGCCAGACTCCATTGAGAAAACCAGTAATTTAATATCAGTGAACTCAGGAGCTGCTGGTCGACTGCTGCCTCCATCAGTGAGTGTGTTTGTGTTACTGTGTGACTTTGGTTAACATAAACTAACAGATTGCAGCAGCAGTCGACCAGCAGCTCCTGAGATCAGTGAGCTGAAATTACTGTTTTTCTCAATGGAGTCTGGCTGTGACGAGAGCAGAGATGGGACCTGAAGCTTCCGGCAGTCTGATGGAAAGGTGAAAATATTCTCAAAATAACACTGAAACTGATACTGATGTATGATTTGTTGCTGCCCCGTCCACAGCAGCACATGCAGCCTCCATGTCAAACTCCAGCCTGCTTCTCCAAACTGATATCTACTGTATGTGACACACTGACTGTGGATAAATACCTCACACAGCTCAGTTTAGGAAAATCTGGACTCTCCCGTTAAAGAATAAAAAGTACACATATTAGGCAGGTGTGTTATATTGTTCCTGACTGTAAATGTAGTGCAGTAAGAAGTACTTCCCTCTGAGGAGATGAGAGGTATAAAGTACAGCAGAAATACTCATGTAAAGTACAAACATGACGCACCTGAGTAAATGTAGCTCCAGCTGCAGCACAGACAGACTGTGGACTCATTACTACAGACATGATCATCCTTAAATTACAGGAACATTTAGAGACGTTATTATGGGACAGTCACGGGAGGATTTGAGAGAGAGGAGGCAGATGTTGTGAATCTGGATGAGGAGGGGGGGCTGTTACATAAAACCATCCTCTCCTTCTTAATCCATCCTCCATCCTCCCTCCCTCCTCTGCTCCTCTCCTCCTCTGCTCCGCGGCGTGCTCACTGCCCGGCAGCCTCTTACATAACTTCAGACACCTGATTACACCTCCATTATCTGACCATTAAACACTGCTTGGGTTCATGCTTTAAGGAAACACGCAGAGAGTGAGGCGCCTGCAGGAGGGATGGATAGAGGGAGGGAGGGAGGGGGGGACGGCGAAGCTTCTCTGCCCCGCTGCGGCGCACCGCAGCTCGGCGTGTCACCGCGCCGGCTCCCCCGGACAAGGTCGAGCAGAGCCGGGATAGAATCGTGCCGAAGCCCCGCTGGAAACATCCCCATCTACCCTCCACCAGGATCTGTACGGCTCCGGTTTATTATAATCCAAACTTCACTCCACAGTTCTGCTGATCGTCATATTGAATATAATCTCTGTAATAATCCTCCACATGATGTCATATTATTTCACACACACACACACACACACACACACACACACACACACACACACACACACGCACCTTACCTGTTAGTTGTCACCGGTGTTTGTTCAGAAACATCCAGCAGCTCCGTCATCAACTGTTTCTCTGCGCGAGCGCCCCCAAATATAGTCCGAGAGCGCGCGTGAGAGGGCGCGCGTGTCCGTGTCAGTGGCTTGTGTGTGTGATATCAGCAGCAGTGTGCCTCTGTGTGTTTGGACCAGTCCATGTGCAGCAGCAGTGGGGGGGTTAAACATGACGGTGCAACATGGAGCTGCTGTAATGACACTTACATTTAATGAGCTGTTAAATTATTATTTTGGTGTGTTCCTGTAAATACTGCAAGAGTTTGACCTTGAAGCTGCAATATTACTGAAATATTCTGTATGTGGGGTTTCAGTTCAGCTGTCAGACGTTATTGTTGTTTCTCTGACCCAAATAAACAAGATAGAAATGTTTAATTTGAAAAATCACTCTAATGACAACACAGAGAGAAAAATGACAACAGAGAGACAGAAACACAAATAGCAGATGCAAAACAGCTACAAAGAGGCACAGATCAACTACAAACACATCCAAAGAGACCATAAAGAGACAAAAAACACGCAGGAATAGATGCAGAACAGCTACAAGGAGACACAATTCAACTACAAAGATGCAAACTGTCCATAAAAAATAAACAGAAATAGATGCAAAACAACTATAAAGACACACAAATGAACCACAAACACACAGAAAACTGAAAAAAAAAACTCAACCAGAAATAGATGAAAATCAACCACAGGGACCCAAACTGACCATAAATACACAAAGGTGACCCCAAATAGACACAAAACAGCAGAAGAAGAGACCAATAGATGCAAAACAACTGTAAAGAGACACAAACTGACTATGAAGTTGCAAAAAACAACCACATACAGAGGCCAAGCAGCTACAAAGAGACACAACCCGACTTCAGAGACGCAAACTGACCATAAAGAGACACAAAACGACATCAAGAGACTACATAACCACAAAAAGATGCAAAACAACTATAAAGAGACGAAAAGGGACCACAAAACACAAAATGACACAAAAACAAGCAGAAGCAGAAACAAAACAAACACACAGAGACACAAGGATGCAAACTGGCCATAAAACACAAAATGACAGCAAAAACACAAAAACAACCAAAAATAGATTCAGAGTTTGTGAACAACTCCAGACACAGAGGTCGCACATTCAGAGACACAAACTGACTGTAGAGGGAATGTTGTTGAGCAATAAACTAAAGCTGCTGTTGAGAATTTAACTCTCAGATCTGAGACGAAGGCACCGACCAGGAGAGTTTCAGTTTGTATTAAACACTGAGCGTGACGGAGGATCTCTCTCCTGATGAAGATGAGGTTTAAAATGGAGGTTTCAGTGTGTTCAGACATTAAAAACACATTTATATTCCTCAGAGTTAATCTTTTTCCTGCACTGATGTTCCTCACCTCGGCTCCGTGTCGTGGCGTTCTCTGTCTCCTCTCCACGTCAGCGCCCGCGGCCTCAGCAGCCATCAGATAAAGGAGCTCCATTCATCCCTGTTCCTGAGCTGATGGCCTTAATTTGGCTTCATTCAGAGCAGCAGGTCAGAGAGGAGACTCTATTCAGGACCGACACACTGCTGCAGGTGATGCTGCTCTCAGGGACCTCAAACTGTGGCGTGGGGCCCTGCTGGGGTCACCCACACGCCCCCACGGGTCCTCAGTGACGCCACACACTCTGAGCTCACAGTTTGTAGACACAGATATAAGCTCAGCATGGTTTAGCCCCCAGTTATAAAGCTGAGCCTCTGACTGCCTGTGCTCCAAGTCGTGACCTGAGATCCTCGAGTCTTCTTTCACTAGTCGTCCCCAGATCGAGGCAGGTAACTGAAGGTGACTGGGCCTTTTCCATCGAGGCTCTGAAGCTGACTAACACCTGTTTTTAAATCACTGCTTAAAACATATTCTTGTAGGAAAGTTTCCGTTTAATGTCTCATTGTACCTTTTGTCCTATTTTTGCTGCCGTAATCTTATTGTTGTCTTATTTTCATGCACTTTTGTTTCTTGCTTTGATAAGTGTTGATGTTTTTAAAAGCAAACTCAAGACCTACCTTTTTAGCCTGGCTCCTCATTGAACTGTCTTTTATTTTATTTTATTATTTTTTTAAATTAATTTATTTATATATATTATATTTTTAATTTTGTAATTAGGATTATTGTGTATTTACTTATTTATTGACGGATCTTAAACTGTTTTCTATTCTGAGTTTTTGTCCTGCCTCTCTCATGATAGTGTTTCTTAACTTCCTGTTTTTCGATGAGTGCTGTTATAAATAATTTTAGTCCTGACCATTACAGAATTAATGTGTGTGTGTGTGTGTGTGTGTGTGTGTGTGTGTGAGCATAAATATATGTCACCTGTTTTTATTATCATTAATACCTGACAAACTCTCCATGTGGAATATTACGGGAATATTATAACCCGCCTGTTTGTCCAGATCAGCCTGTGTTTACGTGTGTGTGTGTGTGTGTGTGTGTGTGTGTGTGTGCGTTAAATAACATGACATCATGTGAAGGATTATTATAGAGATTATATTCAATATGACGATCAGCAGAACTGCGGAGTGAAGTTTGGATTATAATAAACTGTCCAGAGATATGACCGGAGCACCGCTAACATAATGTCAGACACAGCTAACGTAACGTTACCCAGTGGTTTGTGGAGTTAGTTTGACATTTTGACGTCGCCATTTTGTTTTTTTTGGAGCCAGAAGTGACCATATTTGGGCGAGAGGGAGGAGCTGACTGAGAAGTCGACGACACTATCAGCAGACAGCCTGTCAGTCAGAGAGGCCCCTTAAGCCTTAATAAAATTTCAACAGGTGAGTTATATATAAATTCAGCCTCGTACAGTCGTCATGAATGTTGGAATTAGCTCCAGAGACCAAAACTGTTTTTGTACCAGGCTGTAAACATGTTTATTTCTACATGTGAACATGGAGGTCTGTGGGGCTGACTCACTGTTGGAGCCAGCCTCTAGTGGACATTAGAGGAACTGCAGGTTTTGGATTTATTTCTCAGCTCTGGCGTTGCTGCTGAAACGTTTGCACAGCGTCCTGACTTTATTGGACTCAGGCTTGTAAAAGCTGAAGCAGTGTCACAGCTGTCCAGTCAGAGAGGAGTCATAACATCAGTGTTAATGAGTTAACGATGTCAGTGATGAAGCAACATGGAAGCTGCTGCTCACACCAGACAGAATAAAGTGTTTTAATTCAACTTTTTGTTGTGCAGATTAAATCTGTCATTTCTTATTATAAAAAATACAATTAATAATTATATTTGGTGTCAATATTTTCATTTCACTGTCAGTAAGTTTTACACATGTTGTCTTTTCTTGTTTTATTGATGCTGTGTGATTTTAAACTGTTTGTTTTTATTGTTGTTGTTTTTGTGTGGGGGACATGAGATCACTGCTGACGATCCAAATGAAATAAATAAAAATAAATAATGTCAGTAGAGATTTTTATATTTTAAAAAAAAAAGTTTGAACAGGAAACGTCAATCGTCCTAAATGTTGCATTATTTGTTAAAAACGTGATTATAACTGGCAAAAATGTTTTAATTCTGTTTGTTAACTAATCGATTAATCGTCCAATTATTTCAGCTCCAGTTTCAGCTCCACACTGCTCCTCATGTGGTGAAGATAATATAATAATAATCATGAATATTTACATTACACACATCCTGTAAAATGTAATTGATACTACTACAATAATAATATGATTATTCAATTAATCAGAATATTTACAGTATTTATTCTGTGATCAGCTGATGTTGACCTCGCAGTTCTGTCTCTGTTCTCTCAGGGAGTCCAGGTGACGACCCTGACGGCGGTCTGAGCGGCCCGCCGGATGTCCTGGTCCTCCTCTGCAGCCTCGCTCCTCCTCACCAGCAGGGGGAGCTGCTCCAATAGGAGGCTGCGGCCGTCCGGAGCTTCAGCCAGCGCGGTCAGAGCCCGCAGGGAGTACATGACGAGGGCCTTCCTCCTCTTCCTCCTCTCCTTATCCTCCTCCTCCTCTTCGCTGTTGGACACCAGGTGGAGGAGGACAGGGACGACGTTCAGATCCAGACACCGCTGCTTACCTGCCATCAAACCCAGTTTAAATCAGTTCACTGATTCTGAGACAGAGCTGAGGCTCATGGGTAATGTAGTCCTTAGAGCCACGGCGGTCAGAACAGAAACCTGTGTGGTGGTTACAGTGAGATGTACATGAGGTGTGTGTTAGCACCTGTGATGATGATGATGGTGTACATGATGACTCCTGCAGCGTTGGCCTGAACCTCGACGTCATCGTCCTGCAGCAGGTTGACCACGACAGGAAGTACCGCCTCCTCACACACCTGCCGCTTCCCGTCATCACAAACACTAAACCAGCAGAGAGCAATTACAACAAACAAATAAACAAACAAACAAACAAAGACTGAAACTGATGCTGACATTTTAGTTTAGGTTTGAAGTAATGAATGAAGATGAAGAGTGACTTTATGTGTGTGTGTGTGTGTATGTGTGTGTGTGTGTGTGTGTGTGTGTGTTAGCACTGAAAGGAGTTGAAGTGACAGTTGAAGTGAGCGCAGGATGTCACGCTGCAGCGTGGTGTCTCACCTGAGGGCCATCATGGCGGCAGCCGCCTCTCTGCGGATGTTCGGGGAGCGGTGGGAGAGTTTGTGGCCCAGCACAGAGACACCGTCAGAGGCCAGAGCCGGTCGAGGGTCCAGCCTGGAGCAGGAGCTGAGGGTGGAGAGGAGCAGCACCTGCACCTGCACCTCCTCTTCCTCCTCCTCTTCCTCCTCCTTCACCTCTCTGAGCTTCAGCATCAGTGTAGGAACCAGAGTCAGGAGAGCTTCTGCACCTGCAGGATGACACACAGTGATTTCTAGTAAAATAAAATAAAATCTTTGTGATGTTACATAACAACATAATGTTGTGTTCACACTGGGCGCAAATAAAACAATCTGCACGAGTGAATTACAGGTGAAGTCAATGTGAAGATGCAATTAGAGGCAAATTTCCTCCGGATGGTGCGATGGACACAAACTATGCTATGAGTATGACTTTAAATGCAAGAATTCTAATCACGTATGGTGCGAATAAAACAATTCGCAAGACTGAATTAAATGTACAGTCAATGTAAAGACACGATTAGACATCGCAATGCGAATGATGCAAAATAAGTGGCGCAAATGAAATGAGTGGCATGATTACACAACAATCGCAACAATCCGGGTTCAGACCTGGCCATAGCACAACGTCAGCCACAACGCTTGTTGTTAACAACATTATAAATGGCCTTGACGCCCACCAGCACTGCGCAGCTCTTTTCATTGACTTGTCAAAAGCTTTCGATACTGTAGATCACAATATTTTACTCAGTAAACTCTCATCCACCGGCCTGGATAGCCTCTCTGTCAGTTGGTTCTCCAATTATCTATCTGGGAGATCTCAAGTCGTCACTGCAGATGGAGTTAGATCCAAATCGTTACTATTACATAAGGGTGTCCCACAAGGGTCCATTCTCGGCCCTCTTTTATTTTCTCTGTATATTAATAATATTATGCCCCCCTCTCCAGTTTGCGACGTCCATTACTACGCAGACGACACGATCTTGTACAGTATTGCACCCACTCTTAATTCAGCTGTCGAGAACCTACAATCTGCCTTTAATAATTTTCAATCATCTCTCATTGCTCACAAACTGGTATTGAATTCAAGTAAAACTAAATGTATGCTATTCACAAGATCCCACAAAAGTGACTCCTCGACAGGTATCCTCTCATTGCATGGCGAAGTAATTGAAACTGTCAACTCCTACAAATACCTGGGCATCTGGCTGGATTCCAAGCTCTCCTTTCGCATCCATGTGGAGCACCTCACTAAGAAACTTAGAGCCAGAATTGGTTTTTTATACAGATATATAAGAATTGCTTTTCCTCACATTGTAAAAAAGTCATTGTACAATCCTCTGTAATGTCTGTCCTCGATTTTGGTGATGTCATATATATGAATACCACATCCTCAACTCTGAAACCTTTAGACGTTATTTATCATAGTGTCTTACGCTTCATCACAGGGAATTCATTTTATACTCACCACTGCACTTTATATAGTAAAGTTGGCTGGTCCTCTCTTGCAACCCGCAGAGAACAGCACTGTTTTTTATTTATCTATAAGGCCCTACTTGGGAAGCTACCAACATATTTAACCTCACTTTTAAAACTCCGCGCCACTGGACTCCATACACGTTCACAATCCCATATCAGTCTAAACATTCCCCATGTAAACACCAATCTTGGAAAGACAGCCTTCACCTTCTATGCTCCATACCGCTGGAATAATCTACAGGAGTCACTGAAACTTAACAAACTCATTTCAATAGAGGCTTTCAAAGCTCTACTTAATGTCGCGGTCCCGAGCACTCAGTCATGTTCTTGTTATTCCTAGTCTGGCTGTCTATTTTATTCGGCATTTTATATTACTGTACTCGTTTACTGCATTATGTGTTGTGATATGTATTCTGAACTTTTTAACTTCTTAATCGTAGACTAATTCTTAGTCTGGTTTACTATTATATTTGGCATTTTACACTTATGTACTCATGTATTGCATTGATGTGTTGTGACCTGTATTTTGAATTGTGCTCAATGCAGGGCGTCCTTGAAAAAGAGAGCTTGCTCTCAATGGACCTCCCTGTTAAAATAAAGGTTAATGAATTACGCGTCGTACCGGCAGAAATTCGTTCATCGATGGAGAAATTTCACGTGCATATGATGCAAGTTATTTGTGTGTAATGAAGCCAGTCGACACAAAATATTCTAGTGTTCAAAGTCGCATGAGAAACGCAACACACCACGTATGAATAAAACTATCTGCGCGAGTGAATTACATGTAGAGTCAATGTAAAAACATAATAAGACGCCATTCCCGCCGGGTGGCGTGATGGATGCGATGTGAATGACGTGAAATCCGCGAATTATGTGGTGTGAATGAAGTGAGTAGCGCAATTTCGTGTCATACACTGATTCAGCAATTTCACAAGCCTATCATGTGAGTTATTTGCACATAATAAAACGAGTCTTCACAAAATATTCACACAAGTTACATGATGTGAAAATCTGCATAATGTTGCATGTAAAGTCGACGTAAAGACACAATTAGGAGCGAATTCCTGCCAGACGGCGTGACGGTTGGGATGGACGCAACACAAATGACACAAATTAAGCGGCGTGGATGAAGTGAGTGCAATGTCGTGTCATATGCTTTTTCACGAGAGTTGAAAATTCTTAACTTCATTGAACAATTCGTACAACAACAGCCAAGCTGGCAGAACTTCATTCATCGATTCAGCAATTACACGAACAGTTAAATTTTAAATAATGAAGTGATACAAGACAAAATATTCTAACACAATTTCGCATGTGACTGAGTTTATGATTACAGTATAATCATAATTATTATTATAAGTTTAACTGCTGCTGTCTGTTACTACACAAAGTGCAAATGTTACTGCTCCCCTGACAGTGAAACATGTCTATAAAAATAATCTATCTATCTTTAATCATTTAATTTCAAGAGTCAGAGACACTCAGTCTTCAGATCTCTGCGGTGTAGCCTTCATAATAAACTGCAGCTCCTGCACTGGGTCATTTAGTGATCTCAACATTATCTTTATTCCCTGTGCAGCTCTAGTTTGAACTCAGATCTCTGGCATCGACTCAGAGGTGATGAGTTTACCTGCAGGCAGCAGAGTGAGGCGGTTCAACACTCGGAGGACATTCAGCCTGCAGGAGGACGAGGAGTCGTCCAACAGCTGAGACAGAGCAGGGAGGAGGGAGGAGGAGAGCAGGGCCTGTCTGCAGGACGACACAACACAGACACCAATAAACAAACAGGGATTTAAAGGAACAGTGTGTCAGATTCAGTGTCATCTATCAGTGAGGATTACAGATTACAGATTACAGATTACTACCATCTGAAACTGCTCCTGGTTAGAATTCCTTCAGTGTTGATTGTTGAGGAGCTGAATTACCCTCAGAGGTCTCTTCTTCTCAGAAACAAACAGAGCAGCTGATTTAAACCGGGTTCTCACTACAGTGTCCAACGTGAACACATGAATGTCTCTATCTAGAGTCAGTGATTGGTTTGTCCGTTCTGGGCTACTGTAGAAACATGGTGGTGCAACATGGTGATCTCTGTAGATGAGGACCTGCTCCCTGTGTAGATATAAACAGCTCATTCTGAGGGAACCAGAACACAACCATTAGATCAGATTTAAATCCGACACACTGGAGCTTTAAAGCTGCCGTCGTCCATCATGTGGTGTCACTTCCTGCTGTCATTTATTTCCACTGACAGATTCACTGTGTGACTAAACATCACTACAGTTTGACCCTCAGTGATTTGTGTTACACCGCCATCTGCTGGTGACATCACAGAGTACAGGAAGGACAAACAGCTCATCGCTAACTGCTCCTCCGACAGGTTCAGTGTGTGTCTGCAGCCTCGTTGTTAAAAACACATCCATGAGCCACACTGCTGTTCCTTCATCACCATGAACACACACACACACACTGGAGTTTATCTGGACTCAGTCACACACACACATGGATTCATCCGCCGCTGAAAATAGTCCCCATAAGACCACAGTCTGTTTACCTGCCGATGCTGTGGGCGCTCAGCAGGTGAAGCAGCTCGCAGGTTTTTGTCCTGACTGATGGATCTTCATCCTCAAACAAAACCTTCAACTGCTCCAGAAAACCTGCAGAGGAAGAGGAAGATGAAGAGGAAGAGGAGGAGGATGAAGAATGTATCAACACTTAAAAAAAGAGGGTAAAATCAGTTTAATAATATTTTCTACAAACAAATCCTTAAAACCACAGAGGAACAATTAAATCAAGACAAATTAATTCTAAATCTGTTTAAAATTTAATTTAAATTTTAATTTGATTTCAAAATTATTTTTTTTTTTAAATTTTAACTTTTTAAAAATGTATTTATTTTTATTTACTTTTAAATTTCAATTTAATTTTAAATTTGTTTTTCATCTAAATCTGTTTTTATATCAGCGCTCAGATCCTGTACTTCAGTAAAAGTACTGACGGACTACTATGAGGTAAAAGTACTCTATTACTAATAAAGGTTCTGCATCAGAATCTTCTATAAGTAAAATTAAAGTTCCAGTATCTGCAGTAAAAGTAGGGGAGACCGGGGCTGGTCGTCACAGACCTTATTACAGCCACACTAGAGGGCGCTGTGACGTCATGTTGATATAAAACAGTTGGCCTGACGTCCTGCTCATTCTGTGCAACAAACACAAAACAGAGTCATTTTTAATGTTGGTGTTTTGTTTTAAAAGCTTGCAGCTTATTCGTCATTTAAAAATCAAACACTTATTAAAAATTCAAAGGTTTGAGTCAACGTTTAGCGCGCAAGCTAACGTTGTGTGGTAGCTAGCTTTAAATGTTTGTCAAGGGGTTAGCTGGGGGCGACTGTGTCACGTGTGACAGTTCAGAGACACACACACACACACACACACACACACACACACACACACACACGTTACTTGAGTTCCTCATTTCATTGTGTTTCATCGGTTTCATTTAAAGTCATACATAACGAGTTGTGACGACACGATGGCTTTAATAAAGATCACATTTTTTCAGAACTGTGAATTCCTTCCATCTTCAGCCTGAGCCTGAGGCTGGGGAGAGAACCACAGCTGTGGAAGACATCCTGCGTGGTACCTGTGCCCAAGACTCCGCACCCCAAGGACTTCAGCAGCTTCAGACCGGTGGCATTAACATCACACCTCATGAAGACTCTGGAGCGCCTGGTCCTGTCTCGTCTCCGCCCCGCAGTAGGCCCTTCAATGGACCCGCTGCAGTTTGCCTACCAGCCTGGCATTGGGGTGGACGACGCCGTCATCTTCCTCCTGCATAGAGCTCTTTCTCACCTGGAGAAGCCTGGAAGCTCTGTGAGAATCATGTTCTTTGATTTCTCCAGCGCTTTCAACACCATACAGCCTGCGCTTCTGAGGGACAAACTGGAGCACATAGGGGTGGCTAATCACCTCACATCCTGGATCCTGGACTACCTCACGGACCGGCCGCAGTATGTCAGGACCCAGGATTGTGTATCGGACTTGGTTGTCTGCAGTACGGGGGCCCCGCAGGGGACGGTGCTGGCACCGTTCCTCTTCACCCTCTACACTGCAGACTTTTCATACGACACCCCCACCTGTCATCTGCAGAAGTTCTCTGACGACTCTGCCATAGTCGGCCTCATCACAGATGGGGACGACAGGGAGTACAGAGAACTGAACCAGGACTTTGTGGACTGGTGCCTGAGGAACCACCTTCAGATCAACGCGGGGAAAACCAAAGAGCTGATGGTGGATTTCCGCAGGCGCAGACTCCTCCCCCCAACACCGGTGAACATCCAGGGAAAGGACATTGAGATGGTGACATCTTATAAGTACCTGGGTGTTCATCTTAACAATAAACTGGACTGGACTAATCACATAACAGCACTGTACAGGAAAGGCCAAAGCAGACTCTACCTGCTGAGGCGGCTCAGGTCTTTTGGAGTGCAGGGGGCGCTCCTGAAGACCTTCTTTGACACTGTGGTGGCATCAGCCATCTTTTACGGAGTGGTCTGCTGGGGCAGCAGCGTCTCGGCTGCAGATAGGAAGAGACTGGACAAGCTGATCAAGAAGGCCAGCTCTGTCCTGGGATGCTCTCTGGATCTCTGAGGACTAATGACTCCCATCCTCTGCAGGAGGAGATAAAAGCTCTGGAGAGCTCCTTCAGCGATAGACTGATTCACCCAAAGTGTGTGAAGGAACGCTATCTCAGGTCCTTCCTGCTGCTGCTGTCAGGCTACATACGCAGCACTGCTCACAGTAAACTGCACCATGGACACTTTATAAACACCACTATGAGCATTACTGTCCCCCTTGTTGTTGTTTATTTGCACATACAATATTCACTTTGCACTAACTGTGCATTATTATTTATCGCTGTTTCTTGTATTTTTTGTACTTCTTATCTTATCTTAATTTTACCTCTCATTACAGAGATTAATGTTTCAATTCATGGTTTAAACACAGGACCAAACTCAGTATTTAAATGAAGTAACTGAACTCAGTCTGTGCGGTATCGTCTCTGCACCGTGTACCTCCGGTAACGGCCTGGTAGATCCTCTCCGGGTCGTGCATCAGGTCACAGAGTGAGTTCAGGGCCCGCTGCCTCCTCCTCCTCCTCTTCCTCCCCACCTCCTGCTGCTGCAGCTCCTCAAACAGCTGAGGGACGGCCCGCAGGCCGAAGGCCACCGGAGCCCGGCTCGGGTCCGTCACAGGACCGGACATCGCTCCTCGGGCTAAAGTTAGAGTCAACCGGGTTTGCTGGTGAGTTAGCCAAACTGCAAAGTACGGTTGCCTAGTAACAGTAAATAGAGAGCAGAGGATGTGACGTCACGCCCGGGGGCAGGAAGGAGAAGTACAGAACAAGTCAGGAGCACAAGTTTAAGGATAAAAAATGAGCAGCAATGGTTGAAGTGATGTTTCAGCACAAATATTAACGAACCAGGCAACAACAATAGAAACAGTGAAGGAGCCACGTGACAGACATTAAAGAACAAAGACACTGAGACACATGATTCAGATTTTGGGCTTTACTACTGAATTTTTCCTTTAAGTAGTTGTGTGGAAAATGAAGCAAAAACCATGAGTGTCTAAAAGCCCATCGCTGCCTTTGTAATGGTCCAACTGGTAAATAGATCTACTGTACAGGAGCACGTTGCATTCACTTGATCAAGAAAATAAAATGACACCTGATCTCGTAACTATGAGATCTTGTGTCGTAATTACGATATAAGCTCGAATATTTTGTGTTGACGTCCTCAGTGTCACACGTCACCGGAGGATCTCAATGCTGATTGGCTATCGCAGCACAAATCAGTCGCAGAAGTTCAGATTTCAATTCTCGCAAAGAAAAAAAAAAAAAAGTTTGATGCAAAATTGCGCTACTCACCTAATTCGCACTTTGGCATCATTTGCGTCGCGTCCATTTTTACATCATTTAACCACTTCTACGATGAGCGAGTGCTTATCTCCCTGCGTTTGTACTTCAACAGAAAACACGTTTCATATTCACTATTCTTGGACAACGACCAGGTAACACGTAGAATATGTGGGATCAGGCAGATGGCACTAAAGCGTCAAATGTGGAATCGCAGGTGGACGTTGTGATTGGGCACATCCGATCACAGAAGTCACACTGAGAATAAAAGTGTAACTGCAGCCTTTGACAGTCAGATGCTGAGAGACAGAGCGACAGCCATCAGAGTCTGAGTGAGGCCAAACAATAAATGATAATTTCCCAACGTGCTGCTGATGAAGTCTCTTTGGTGGCTTTTACGAGGAAAATAAATATGCTCAAATTAAGACGACAAAAAATGTGAAAATGAAATCTTTATTCATCTCGTCTTCAAACAGACACAGCGACGTTAACAAAATGTGGAGTAAATGACGAGGTGTATCACAGAAACAGAAACACATCGTCCACTCTGAAATCTGACATAAAACAGAACTTAGATCCTTTATCTGCGTTTTCACAAACGCCATGATGAGCTGCAGCAGTTTGGTCAGTGAGGTCAAAATCTAAAGAATTCAACGGGAGACACATTTTCATTTTGGACGCCGACAGCTGAGCGAGTCTCTGAGGTCACAACAAAAACTGGATTCGTTAGTTTCAGGGTGTGATTCTGCATGACGGACCTCATGTTTAAAATTATTTAATAAAAAAAGAAAAACAGGTTGTTTCTTTGAGTCTATTTCTTCTTCTTCTTGCTCTTCTTCCCTCCCTCTCCCTGCTGAGAGCTGGTGTCTCCTCCTCCACTCTTCTGGGTCCGAGTCTTTAGTTTAGGGATCATCTCCGCTACGTAGAACATCACGTCCTTACCTGAGGAAATAAAAATATAACATAAACATCACATGATAACTAAAATTACCACCTCATAGTTATGTATAGGGCTGCCTACGATGCCTCAAAATTTGCTGCAAAGAAACTACAAACTCTAAAACATGGATGCTTCACACACAGAAGATCTATACAATCAGCACAGTTTCAAGATTAGAGTCACCAATTCAGTATCTGAGCAAATGTGTCCCCTTCTGTTCCTGAGATATGACGTTAAAACATGATGATGTCACAGTCAAGCTGACCTTTGACCTTTTGACCTTCATTATTTTATCCTGTTCGATATGTGTGTCAAATTTTGTCATAATTAGTGCATAAATTCTGAAGTCATGGCCAAAAACATTTTGTAAACTTACAGTGACCTTTGACGACTAAAATCTAACCATTTCGTCTTTGAGTACAAGCAGACATTTGTGCCAAATTTGAGAAGATTCCCTCGAGGCCTTTATGAGATATTGCATTTATGAAATTGAGACAGATGCAGGGTCACAGTGACTTTGAATCTGACCACCAAAATCTAACCAGTTCATCTTTTAATCCAAGTGGACGTTTGTGTCGAATTTGAAGAAATTCCCTAACGGTATTCTTGAGATATCGCTATCACAAGAATGACACAGACAAGGTCACGCTGACCTTGACCTCTGAACACCAAAATCTAGTCAGTTAATTGTTGAGTCCAAGTGGACGTTTGTGCCAAATTTGCGTACATGCCCTTGAGGCCTTTTTGAGTTTTGTGTTTATGAGAATGAGACAGACGCAGGGTGACAGTGACGTTGACCTTTGACCACAAACTTCTCATCAGTTCATCCTTGACTCAAAGTGGACGTTTGTGCCAACATGTAAGTAAATAAAAGTATCAGATCAGACTCCGTATGAGAGGACTTAGATCAGGATTGTGTGTCTGGTTTTGGACGATACGTGTCTCTTTAGCCTGAACGCTGTCGGACATCTTTAAACTCAGCTGGACGAACGTGGTCAGAAAATGAGTTTCACTATCCCGAGTTTAAACTCTGGTGTGTTTGTGTGAGTCGGACTTACGGGAGGTGAATTTTTCCTGACAGAGGCTGCCGTCCGCCTGCTTCACCTGGACTCTGACTCGTCCTCTGAACTGGACGTCCCTGTTCCACTCTCTGGGATGCATCTTGTTCTGGAAAACACAAACATATACGTACATATGTTTGTTGTCATGTTTGTTGAGTGATTTTCTGTTACCTTGCAGAAACAATTAAGTTTTTCTTTTCACCTCCACGTAGACGTTCATCCCCGCCGCCGTCAGCACGTCTCTGATCTCAGCACAGGACGGATTCTCCACCGCCTGCAGACACACAACACCAGCTGTTACACTACATTTACAACACCTTCATCCTGACTCAGGCCTTTCTGTGGTCTAATTTGTCTGTGACAGTGATTCTGCTGCGTTCAGAGATCTGCGGCATCAAAACAAAAACAGCTCCTGATTTCTCAGAAGCTGCATTATCAAATACCATAATAATTGTCATTATGTCACATGACACTGGTGTAAATAAATCTAATGTGTGGGCGACACCCTCGAGTGCAGTTATAAACAAAAGCTTCTTAGAAACAATATAAACATGTCAGAATCGAGGAAACCCAGCGACGATGAAGGATGACAAATAAATGTCTGTAAAAAGTTGCTGAGTGGAAACAGATTCAGAGACCAAAGTAACTCTGCACTACTTCAGTGTAACTTCCTGAAACGTCACAGACAGGCAACGAAAACTTGAGCAGAAAATCTTCATCTCCCGACAACTCTACTGTGAACATCTGCACATATTTTATCAACCTGGTTTCAAACACTGCGCAGCTCTTTTCATTTTAAATACAGATTTATTTCAGATGTTTTATTTATTAGGGATGCACGATATTGGACTTTTTGCCAATATCCAATCTCGATATATCCATATATTATGGAAAATTATCCAACTCTACTCCCTGACCCCTCTGACTGAACATATCTCTGTATCTGTATGTTTGTGCTCCAATTTATCTTTATTTTTATATGTATTTTTATTTACGTAGGCCTCCTTATGTAACACCCTGGTTTAAGGGTGCGTTTGTTTTGTACAACAGTTTTTGCATTCTAGTTGACAATGGTAGACAAGTCGGAAATAAACATGGATGCCCGCAAGAAAGCCTTTGTTGCCCTTGCACTTTCAGAGTATAGACAGCTTCAAAGCCATCATGCACTCCATCTGATGAACGCTGCAGATGAGGCTGATCTGATGTAAAACAAATAAGATAGAGTTGCTATAAACAGTACTTTAGAAGAGTATTTACTCACTATGTATGTGACCGGCAGCCATCTTGAATTCGTAAGTCGGGGTTGATGCGGTTGCTCCGAGTTTCCAAGTTGGAGTTTAAACTTCCGACTGGGAACTGGGAATTTCTGACCTCCGACTACAAAACGAACGCACCATAAGACCCTGAATTTGTGTTTGCATTGTGTAGTACTAATATTTCATGGTCTGATTTCAAAAGAACGTTTCCTTTAAATTTTGTAAAGCCCTGAGGAAAATAATATTTCACAGCCTTTTGTTTTATAAAGAGAATTATTTTACTTTGTGGTGGTTTAAGAAATGTGTAAAACAGATGTTAAACTTGTTTTTAAAGCCCTGACGATGAGCTGCAGTGGTCGAAACATGTCGGCTCTTTTAATGATTTAGTAACTACAATAAAAACTTTTTAATACTTCCTTCCTTTTTTCTAGAATTTTGGTTCACCTTCCTGTGAATCCTGTTGTTTCCTGTTCTCCATGAGCATCTGACACAAGGTTCAGAACCACGTTTGATTACACACAGAGCAGCCACGCGTCTCTCCCTTTCTAAAAAAAAACCCCAAATCCGTTGGTCACATCAGCAGATATCAGCATGTTGGCTGATTCTAATATTTCATTTTAAAGCCAATAGCGGCCGATACCGCTGATGTACAGATGTTATTGTGCGTCCCTTTTATTTATATTTATGATTCCTGCCTTTTTTAGTGGGCCTACTCATTTTGTCTTTTATCTTCCAGTGTTTATTGTTATGCGCCAAGTTCAATTCCTTGTATGTGAAAACCTACTTTACAGTAAACCTGATTCTGACTCAATCACTCAGCAGAGTATTAAAAAGAAGACGCAGGCTGTGACTTATAGTGAGCCATGGATTCAGCTCTAGTCACAACTGGAAAACCAATTACACTGTTTGCTCTGTATACATGAAGACAATATGGATTCTCAATGAATATTTAAAGCCAAAAAACGGGTGGCGGCGTGTTGGTAAAGCGTCATTAAAACTGTAGAAAGTAAGAACCTTCTCTGTGGGGATCCTTCGTCCTTCAGCCAGCGTCTTCTTACTGTTGATGTAGATGGGATAGATGCAGATGAACCTGAGAAACAGAGATTAGTTGTTTAGATACGTTTTGAGAAAAGAAAGAACAATTATCTGGTTCAAACCTTTTTTATTGTCTTCTTTGTTAGCACAGTGAGGTCTGGACTGTTGGTGGCACAAAATATGGAATATAAACTCTTTAATTTGGACTTAAATTAAATCTGATGACATTTTCAGCATTTTCTGACTTTTTATAAACCAAACAATGAATCACTTAACTGAGAAAATAATCTGCAGATTATTCTGTAATGAAAATAATCCTAGTGTCTAATCATGTTTCATTTTAATCCCGTCTTTTCACAGTTTATCAGCTTTACTGTAGAGCTCATAGTGACTTTAATGAAGCTGTAAGTTCTGTTTCATTCAGTTGTGTGAGTGGACAAACAAACAGTGGTCTGAATGAATGAATGGCTAACTGACTCTGAGAAAATCACCAGTCCCTTGCTAAACTCTTAACTGACAAATTAAAATAAAGTACACTTCATATAATCCCATCACTATAATGTGAAGTCCAGTATATTTAGTCCTCCATTGTCTGCAGCCAAAACAATCAATATATCATCGGTAGGATCGATATTTAATGCCCAAATACAAAAGTTAAAGGACCTTTAATACACGTCATGCTACAGGGCTACATCGACAGGCCAAACTCAATGTGAAAACTACATCATTTTATCATGTGACACGGTTTAAGTGTGTGGTTTTGTAAAACGTGACTTTATATCGAAGTCATTAAAAACAAATGGTTTCTAGGAGGTTTAATGGTAACAGGGTTTATTCAGCTAAACATTTTCACTCTGTTTTAACTCTGCTAACCCGATTCAACTACTCCCACAATCCCTCACTTGTCTTCACTGTCGAGGTTCACAGTGTCACGTAACTCCCCCAAAAATGTCGATTTTTGTTGGGATTTAAAGTAAAAACCCAACTTAAATGTATGCCGAATACAAGAGGGGGGGTTTGTAATCTCAACATTGACTCCAGTAAGGAATAATAAGCATGTTACGTTTGCAGATACCCGAGTTATCCTTAAATTCATCAATCTTCTGTAGGGGTTTCACACAACGTGAGCGAGGGGCTAAGCGCAGCTAGCTTTAGCTTACCTAGGCTAACAGGCTAGCTTCTACCGACACTCACCGCTCTTTATCGGCGGGGTTCTGGGTCAGATGAGCCATGGTTGGTCCGGTTGTTCGACTGACTGCAGACGGTCGAGTCTCGGCTGAAAACAGCGACTAACGACACGGTTTGATCCCCGTAAAACACGCAGCCATACGGCGGCTTCACGCGCACACTGACCGGCTGTTGACAACCAGAGGGTGCGCTCGATTCAACGGACCGAACGCACCGGTGTTGGTTACACCATGAAGTCTGTAAGCACCGCAACACAGCGGAGTGACCTCTGACCTGAGCGGTGTCGCAGGAAGTAGTCAGATCCATTTTTGTTTTTCAAAAAAACCCAACAACAACTTTATCGATACATCTATTACATGCAGTATGTATGCTTCAGATTTTTATTGTAAAAGTTGTAGAAAAATATTTCATAAAATAATATCAAATAATTTATAATAAATTTAATTGCACAATAAATTAATAAAATGTTGAAGAAAAGAAAGAAATATAAGGAAAATTAAAAACATTAAGGGTCTCAATCCATTAAAAAATAACTTTATTGATACATTTATTATATGCAGTATGTATGTTTCGGATTTTTATTGTAAAAGTTGTAAAATAATAAAATGATACTACTACTACTACTAATAATAATTTAATAATAAATTTAATTGCACAATAAATAGAGAAAGAAACATGAGGGAAATAAAAACCTTCAGGGTCTGCTAAACAAATGGAGTAAAACTGAAATGTCTTTATAATCTATGCTTTTAGTTTTTGCTAAGGGATTGTTCAGGATTTAGGGGGGGGGTAAAAAAGGGGGAGGCATTTAAAATATGTTTTTAAGCACTGAGGAGGGACTTTTGTTTTTTATTTTGGCTCAGGGGAGGGGCATAAAACTAAATAGTTGTATTCTGTATTTATTTTTACCAACAATTTTTGTGTTTTCTTTAAAGATCGTCAAAATGACATCTTGCATTTAATCCCGGCCAGAAACTGTAAAAACAGAAATTATTATTGGATTTTTATACTTTGGACGTAATGTGTGAAAAACGCTTCCGTCAGATAAAAACCATAACCAAATCTGAGCTTAAAATAACTGTATGTCATCAAAATCTCTTTATTCTACATCTCATTTAAAATAAACTGTTTGCCCAGGGTTTCATTTTCAACTTTTAACTTTCAAACATCAAAGCGTAAGGTTTTTTTTTATGATGTAACTTTATGCTTTTTCAACATTACAATAGACAGCACATATAGATGTACAAAAAACATTGAAAATTAAAAGAAAAAACAATAAGGAAAAGGACGTGCACATTAATCTTGGCTGCGTGTCACACAGGCTGTCATGCAACATTTACACCACATCAAATTACGTGTCATGTTCATCCACTGAGCATGAACACATCACAGCACACAGAGTGAGAACAGGACCCAGAGAGGATCAGTTACCATGTTAATCATCTTTAATGATCATCTCCAGACAGGGACCCCAAATATTCTGAAAACCGTCACACTGTTCTGAACTTTGTGAATAAGCTCAAAGGGAGAGTTTTTAAAATGAGGGAAGGTCATATATTGGATCCTCTCTTGACATGTGCACACATAACCAAGGATATTAGTTTATGCATATGTTCATTTTTATATGTAGTTTTATATTTATCATTCTTCTTATATTTATTATTTGCACCAGCACTTTTGTGTTGATGTATATTTTAATAGTTTTTATACTTAGGTACATTCAACCTCTGCTTCTGAAACATCAGTCAAAAATCAGGTTTATAAATGTCAAGATGTAACAAGGTGATAAAATAAAGTATGTTTTAGTTCCCAGGACGCTGATCAAATATGTTTTTTAATTCTTTATTGAACTTTATAGATACAAACAAACAAGTGACATTTTCACGACCAGGGACCAGTTACATCAAACACCTTAAAGTTTCGCCTTAAGTATGACATTTAAGGCTAAGTTTCTCCTTAGCTGAGGGACTTACACAGTTGCAAAGAATCCCTTAAAAAGGTTTTCTTACTGAAGGAAAAACTCATTTACTGCATTGAAAGAGATTTTACAGCGGTGACAGTTTCTATGGAGACTGTTTGTTTGTTTGTTTGTGAGGCCTGTTACCATCTCACAGAGTCGTCTCATAGTTAGACAGAAGGAAGAAGAAGCGAAGACAAGACAACCAGACTGGTCAGAGGAGGAGCAGATGAAACTGACGGAGAAATACAATCAGAGAAAGAACAAACTACAGAGTAAATCTGATCTCAAAATCAGGAATCAGAAAATGAATTCAGTCAAATCTAAAGTGTAAAATCAGAAGTGTATTCGTCAGGTTCTCCTGGTCTCAGAACTCTCTGCTCAGGGCGTGTTATTTTTAATTTATCACCATAAACATGTTACAGTTACGACAGAGTCAGAGGGACCTTAAGGGTTTTTTGTACCTTGCTTTGGTTGCTAAGGTCTTTGTGCAACAGTCAAGGGATTCCTTAAGTATAAGACCAAGAAAACCATAAATACTTAAGTGAACATTTTAAGGAAATGTTAAGGAGAAGACTTAAGCATGTTTTGTGCAACCAGTTCTTCAAGTATCTTCTGCCTCAGGTTGAGCAAAGCAAAGAAATGTAAAACCACGTACAAAACTGACAGAAATCAAACAAAAATAATTAAACATAAAATACATACAAACAAAAACAGGGCGATCTCAAATTAACTTATAAATATCAAGTAATGAAAATAATTGAGGAGCTCTCTTGTGTTTATCAAGTTTCAGTGACTTACTGTAATAATAATAATAATAATAATAATAATAATAATGCACCTGTCAAAGCATTCAAGACACAGTTATAAAAAAATAAGCAGCAATGTATCCATGGATCATAAAGTCAGACAATTCAGTTATATACAAGAATACGTTAATAAATTAAAGACAAAAATCTTAATTATAAAAATTAGGTATAAAATCATCATCATAAAGTCATCATCAGTGCAAGTCTCGATATGTGTGTCACCACTGTGTCGCTGTAGAGTTTTAATTCAGTCTTTCAGTGGTTCAAACTGGGTTCAGCCTTAAAGTATCTACATTTATAAATTAAAACTTCCCCAGGAACAAGACCATATCGAGAACAAAGTACCCTGATCAAATAATTACTTAAAAATAATAAAAAAATTGTTTTTTAAATAATATACAATAATAAATGTTTTTTATTTATAATATAATTGAATAATTAGTATTTATTTTTATTCAATAATACAATTTGATGATTATTACTCTTTATTTCATAAAATAATACACTTTTATAATTATTATTATTTATTTTTATTTAATGATATGATCTAATATTGTTATTATTTTATAAAATAATAAGATTTAATAATAATAATTATTTATTTAATAATATAATTCAATAATATATATATTTTTTAAAATAATAATAATTTAATAATAATTTAAATGTTAAAGTGGAAATAAACCGATGGTGATGTTCTTGTAGTTCACCGTCTGTCCACGCGGCGTCGCTGGTGCGCTCCCTCTGCCCGCTGCTGAAATGCCCGAAGTGCCCGGATGTTATTGTAGCTAGCTCTTTTAGCAAATCGGCTAGCCGCTGCGACGCCGCTGCTTTCTGCCGCTACGGTCTGTCGCATCGGGGACATTCGACCCTTTTGACTCCCCCGGCCAACAGAATCCGTTTTTTAACGTTGGTAACTTAACGTCGGTCATTTATCATGATAGAATTTGACTGAAAGGCTCGTTAATTTTAGGTCTTATCATTGATTTCCCAACCGATTTGGCGGGACTGGATCGGGTTAACAATACGACGAGCTAAAGGCTAAAGAGCAGCTAGCAGTTTGTTTTTTCAGGTAGCTAACACAGCTAGCTCACCGCGGCTGTCATGGAAGACAAATCTTTTACTAAAGAGTTAGACCAATGGATCGAACAGCTAAATGAGTGTAAGCAGCTATCGGAAAACCAAGTCCGGACACTCTGCGAGAAGGTAAGTCGGTCACAGCCACCCGGGTTTTATTATGACTCAGTCCGGCCTCGCTTTCAATGTGGCCTGGACTGCGAAAGGGGCTCCGACTAATTTCTGGAATGAAGTCACGGCAAGGCGGCTATTTTCGCCCCATTTTCGACCAGTCATCCTAAGATTGTGCTTCTATCCCATCTCTGTAGCATTTAAATAATTATTTAAATCTGATATTGTCGCTATTTGCATCGCCTGACCCTTTAAACTGTATTAATCCACACGGTTATCCAACAGCCATCTTCTGAGGGCAGATAGGCCGAAAATTCGCATATTTTACATCATTACCAGCAAATAGACGGAGCCTCTTTTACTGCCTTGTCTATTAACATAGCTTAATTTTGCGCATAGAACAGAAACCGACTAATGTTTGATTCTGTGGTGTCGTTTTCTTAATTTTACATACATTTGTATTCATTATTATACATGTAAGGTTTCGCACCGCGCCCTGTCTTTATCGATCAACCGTTTCATTGCACAAACCTGACAAGCCTCTCAGCTTTCAGACGTCACTTCAGGGTTGTTGCACCCTGAAGATAACTCGTCCGGTGGCTTTCCTGCATCATCGACCTTTAAAATGTCGTCACAACATATAACAGGTTTAAATAATGTCACAGAGAGGCTGCAGGTGATTATCTAATGAATGTGTTGATGATTAATTTTGGTTCCTTGTGAACAGAATGAATGCAAGACAAAGACTGAAACCCTCAGGCACTGAATGAGTTGTATTTGGGGTAAATCATCCGATATTAGCAGGATGGGAGTTAATTTTTTAGTCTAGGGTTCCAGATTACCTTTTTTTTTTGGCTGGAGGATGAAGCTAGTCTAGCAGCCACTTGTATGTTCTCCTAGCATTTGTCTTGTGACTGGTGCTAATTTCTAATCCTGGATGAACAAAAAACCAGTGAACTGAGTAACAATACGTATTTAGGGATGAACAAAATAATATTGGTGTCAGAATCACCTTTATCAGCCACCATTTGTACACATATCAGGAACTGGATCCCTTTTATCGCATTGCTTTCATGTACACACACTAAAATAGACATAACAAATAAAAACAGGAACCACAAAGCCGGACAAATAAAGGTAAAGAATTAACAGGACTATCGATGTGCATATGTATGTGGTAAAACTAGGGATGCACGATGTTTGATTTTTTGACAATATCCCAGTATATAACAACTCATTTGGCCGATAGCCGATATCAATATATCCACTTTTTTCCCCACTTAATTTTAGCAATCATAAAGACTCCTGTAGTGAATTAACATCATATTATACGTGTATACTCTTATCGTGACGGCCCACCAGCAGATGGAGACATGAAATACAGTACTTTTAAGCGTCTGTATTATCCTCCTGACACCCTGTGACCTCATGTGAGGACATCACATTTTGGGTTAACTTGACCTTATTTTCATTCTACTTGACTGAGACCTGTTGTCCTCGTTCGTGGTCGCAGCTAATCTTTTGTTGGTGTGTCAGACAAGTTAAAATTGTACAAAACAGGTGTCGCACACTTTGGTTCTATGTGCATTTCTTTTATTTCAGTGACGTTTCAGCCTTCGGGTCTTCTGTAAGAAGGTGTTGATCTTGCTTGTTGATCTTGAAGAAGGCCCAAAGGCCGAAACGTAACGCATAGAAATAAAAGAAAAGCAAATGGAGCCAGAGTGCGACACATTATAATTTATTATAATTCATTAACTCATTATATTTTTTGGTGTGCGTCACTTTTATATTTTAAATAGTGTCATAAGTTAAGCAGGCCCAGCCTCGGCCTCTCAGCCACTGTAGTGTTTCCTGCAGTCGCTACGGCCGATACTGACGTGCTAATCATCAAACATCATATGTAACGTATTAATATATGTATATGCAGCACCAGTGGCCAACAGTTAAATAAAAAAAATGTTCTACAAGTGAAGTTTTCTTTAAGTTTTTAACTATACAAATATTGCAAATAAATAAATACTGAATGGATAAACATATCTGAATGATAATGTACAGTGTGTGCATGTATACATATACACTATATACAACATGTAGGACAGTGACACAGATGATATGTACTTGTTTAACTAAAAAAGGTAATTTAAAAACTGTAAAACAATAATGGGAGCAGTGGGTGTTTGGTGTTACAGGGTTCACCAGCTCATGTAAAAAACAGTCATCATCCTCACTAAACAGAATCCAAAGTGAAGTCTTTAAATGTCTGTATTAAAAGATGAATGGACATCATGCACTCTGCTGGACTGTAAACTTTGATCACCTTTTCATTTTGATAAAGATAAATCAATAATGTTGGTATTAAACATTATACAGCTCTTGTAAAGCTCTGAGCTTTATGCGTGTCTCCTGGTGGTGTTGTTCAGGGTCAATGCAGTAATAACTGCAGAAACACCACTGACAGGAACTCAGCGTCGTGAGGATTTCCTGCTCTTCTCTTTTTTTAAATACCATCGTAAAATTTCATATATTTGGATTTTTGACTGTTCCAAAAACAAAAATAGTTTTTGGAGACGTCACCTTGCACTCCGGGATCATTTTTCTCTTGTTTTCAGACATTTTACAGACAAAATAATTGACTGAAAGTGAACTCATGTTTAAATTAGTCCGACCCTACGATAGAACAGAAGCAGACCTTGAAATTTCCTGTTAACCATGTTTAGCAATATTTGTAGGGCTGCAGCTAACGATGACGTTCCTTACTGATTACTCTGTAGATTATTTTCTCAATTTTCTTAATTAAACATTGAGAAAAGCCTGTTACAAGATCCAGGAGCTGAAATGACTTCATCATTTTGTCCAACCAACATTTCCAAATCCAGAAACATTAAATTTACGACAACATAAAACCAGTGAACGCAGCAAATCCTCACATTTGAGAACCTGGAATTATCAGTTTGGGCATTTTTGCTTGAAATAAAACCTAAACCATTAATTGATCATTTAAATAGTTGCTGATTAGTTTTCATTTGATCGAATAATTGATTAATTGACAAATTATTGCAGCTCTAAGTATTTGTCTGCTTTTCTCAATTCATTTCAAACACTACGGTGTCCTGTGAGGTCTGACACACTGCCTGCAACACCTCAAAATAACCCGTCTGCGTCGTGTCATTGAGGCTAAACGTGGATGCGTATGACATGAGTTACTGTTTGTCTGTCTGAAGAGTTTTATTTAACCTCCTGTCTGCTCCCGTGATCAGACGCACGCTCACTAATTAAAATAATACTCTGTGTGTTTGTGTCTCTGCAGGCCAAGGAGATCCTGACCAAGGAGTCCAACGTTCAGGAGGTGAGTTTCCCCACCACACTGGTTGATTTCCAGTATGACTGGGATGGTAGATACTGGGTGACCCGCAGGCCTTCAGGGTGGAGGGTTCATCTCGTTACAGAGCTGGAAGACTGATAATAAGATAATGAGATGAAGTAAACGTCTAATTGATGATTAGAACGATGGACACCAAACAGCAACATTTGCTCAATCACTTGGCTGATTAATAAATTATATGATTAGATAAAAATGATCAAAGGAGATTTTGATCTTCATTGATAATGTTAGTTAATTAATATGTTTCCAGGTTAAAGTAATAACTGCAGTAAATTGAATTGATCCGGTGCTCTGCCGGTCAGTCTCCGATCTGTTGGTCCTTGTCACAGACTGTAGATTAAATCATGCATCAGTTAATTAGATAATATCATCAGTGGATAATTTGATGAGGAAATGTGTCAGTTCCTGCTCTGCGGTCTGTTTTCACTCATGAACCACGGACATTAAATGATGATGATGATGATGATGATACACTGCACATGTGACATCAACAAACTTTTGAGTTCCATTTTACCTTTTAAAGTTTACTGTAACAGTAAATATGAGTATGGTATGGTTTACTGAATGGCACTTATAAAAAACCACTCGCTGCACCTTATTATTGTTGCCAGGCAACCACCCCATCACCTCGTCACCCTAACCTTCCTGTGTGATCAATCTATCCTGCAGTAANACTTGTTGTCATGACCACCACAGAAGCCCCGCCCCTCAAATCATCCCATTGGACAATGCGGAAAAAGAAGAGATGATGCAGGGCCTCTTTTCTGCTCTGTGTTCAAGTTTTTTCAACTCCAGAGTTTTCTGCTCTGTGTTCAAGTTTTTTCAACTCCAGAGTGCTCAGGCAAAAACGCCGGGCGCCTAGAGCGCAGAAACAAAATTCTCCATTTTGTTTGATATGACACAGTGATGTCACGGCTCAATATGTTTTAAGATGCAGCTAAAAACAATTGATGCGATAGAATTTCTTCGATTTGAAACATTTTCAGTTTATTAAAACTACCATCATAACGTGTGATATTTTGATGGAGCTATACCTGAGTGGCTGATCTTCTGGGGCATCTTCTGAGTAGCATATAAAACAAAAGCAGCCCCTTATTAAATATAAAATGTAGTATGATGATGATGATGAGGATGAGGATGAGGATGTGATGGCATTGCTAACCATCTTGCAGTGAGCTAGCTTAGCGTAGCTGCCTTCCAGTGTGTCTCAGTGGAGTAGGATGGGGTGAGAGGGGAGAACAGCATGTTCCTGTGTTGGCCGTGTTGTTGAGAACATATTAAACACAGTTTGAGCTGTATATGTTATTTTCCAATTGTGATAGGATTAATTTAATGTATCTTTCTGTTTGTAATAAACCAAAATCCTCACACCGAATGGTTCAGTACAAATATGTGTACTGTCACATCCCTGGAGATCAGTAACCGTCAGTAGAAATCAGTATAATAAGTGAAGTGAATCAGTGGTTTCTAACCTGTTTCAGCTCGTTAACCATTGGGTGCATGTGTCCAGCACTTGTTAAACCAAAGACAGTTTGTCTTTGTTCTGTTAAACTCATTTTCAGACTCATAGAAACAAATCAAAGTGCAAAAAAAACAACAAGCAGAATCAGAGAAATGTAAGAACAGGACAACAGACTGGACCAGAGAGGGAACTAAAATAAATATGTTTTAGGAAATCACACATTAATCTCCTGTTTTTACAGTTTATCAGTGAGAAGAATACGAGTTCTTGTTGGAGTGAAGTTCTCGTGTTGATAATGGATGTCTTTATAATATTTAAGGAGAAACAGAGTTATCAGGACGCTGCTGACTCTGTGTTGTTCCTTCTGGCGTGTTCAGAGCAGATTATGACCGATTCTCTGCAGCCTGAACAATATCACACCTTGTTTACACTGTAAACTGTGTCCCTGCTGAGCTGCAGGCACACACACACACACACACACACACACACACACACACACACACTCCTCTTTATATGAGTCTCGTTAGAAACAAAAACCTGCCAGAAAACACATAAAAACACTATATAAAGTAAATCCTTTAATAAACACACTCATACATTTCAGTCCACAGTGTGTTGAACTCTTTATTTAGATCATGTATTCACAGTAGGTCACAGTTTTAGTTTCCCCACATTGAACTATCTGATGTTTTTATTGAAGCACACGATGTCCTGTGTTCTGCTTTGTTTATCCACATCTATCACGTTACGGTTCTTTATCTAAATGAGGAAGTATAAAGTCATTTGAGGAAACACTTCTGTTTACTCAGCACATTAACAGTGTTAATTAACTGGTGACTCACAAACTGGACACCATTAACAGGTCTTACAAAGAACACTTGGATCAGTGTTGGTGTTTTAATTTGAATTGAAGTGCTCAGGAGGCAAGCTGGCACCTCTCCAGCTACCAGTCCATGCTCCATAATATGGTCCGGGACTTGTACCGGCAACCCTCTGATTCCCAACCCAAGTCCCTATGGAGTGAGCTACTGCCGCCCACTCATAATGCCGAACCTCGTTTTTTTTCCGGATGATGTATTTGAATCAAGTTTGAGTTTTCCTCAGAGCAGTACTGCCTCCACATTCACACATACAAAGCTGCTGATATAAAGTATCTGTGCTGTGGTTATCAGAGGAGGATGTTCCTCTGCTTCAATCACTGCATGTTTAATATAAAAATAAAAACTCTAAAGAAGAAATGGAAAACCCTTGTAAGTAAAACCTTCAGTCTGAAATATTTAATCACAGATTTTCTTTTTCCCAAAGTCAAGAACGGACCTCAGCTGAAACACTGAAGCTTCATTTGATTTAAATGTTTGTTCATCTGAAATGTGATCAGCTGTGGTTACTCAGTGACGCTGTTACCTGTGTGCTCAGGTGCGATGCCCGGTGACGGTGTGCGGCGATGTCCACGGTCAGTTCCATGACCTGATGGAGCTGTTTAAGATTGGAGGCAAGTCTCCCGACACCAACTACCTGTTCATGGGAGACTACGTCGACAGAGGTTACTACTCTGTGGAGACGGTCACGCTGCTCGTCACGCTAAAGGTAAACACACCATCACTGTGCTGATGGTCTGTGTGTGTGTGTGTGTGTGTGTGTGTGTGTGTGTGTGTGTGTGTGTGTGTGTGTGTGCGCACTTCATTGATTAATTTTTTTTAGAGTGTATTAAGAGGTCTTTGTTTGCTGTAGACTTTAATGTTAGATACAATTATTTTAGTGTAAAAAAGGTCTTGAAATATCCTAAGATAACTTGGTCATATCTGCAGACGCCTGTAAGTAATTATTGGCATTTTTATACCCACTATTTTCTTGTAATTTCACAGGTATTTACGGTTATAAAAAAATACATAATTTTATTCTAAAAAAGGTCGTAGAAATCTGAAATTTACTAAATCTGCTGAAACTTGAATTTAAATGTTCAAAGACAACAGAAACCAAAGCTAACGATGCGTTCAGGATCCGTCTTTGTTCACTTATTAGGTGGATAAATGTCATTTAAAAAAATACTCCACCCACAAAATGATGATTTGCGTATCAGTTACGCACCACGTGTTATGTTGAAATCTTAAACTATGTTTCTCTCATGCCTACACGGTGAACAGAGGATCTGAAAGAGCTGAACATTCTTGATGAGTTGAAGTAAACGGCGACCACGTTTAGCAACAGCAGAACTATACAAAGCATGTCTTTACAAACTCTCACACAACTCGTGCAGAATAATCCAAGTCTTATTTATCGAGTTGGATGTACTTCACAAACACATGACTTTCACTTAAACACTACAGTTTAAAACACGTCAGAACAAACACACGCGGCAGAGTAGCGTGCCTGGGCGCACACGTACATTTGAAATCATACGTGTGGCATGCTCAGGTACGCTCAGGGTGCGCTAGTGTTGGTGGGAGTGTCTTTATATTGTAATGTTTTAGTTTAAATACTTGTGTTTATGAAGTACTGAGCGTCCGACTGGATAAATGAGACTGGGATTAATCTGCTCGAGTCGTGTGACAGTTTGTAAACAGATGTTTTGATGAGTTTTGCTGTTAAACATGTTTTTTGTTTACTTAAATTCATGAAGGATGTTTACCTTGTTTTGGGTTCTCGTTCACTGTGGAGGCATGAGAGAAAAATAAAGTCTTCTTCAGATATTGAAGTGAAGTATTCCTGTAAAGTCTTAAACTGGGACCAGTTCCATGATCCCTCAGTTTAACAGTAAACGTGTCCTGATGTGTGTACATGACTGTGGTGCTGTTGACAAGAACAAACAGGATGCTTGTTTATATCCTTGAGGGTTTTTGTCAGGGCCATGTGACAGATTTACCAGTGACTTACTGGGTGTGTCCCAGTTAAAGTCCCAGCACAGAGCTGCTCTGAGCTGGTTTGCTGTGGTTTCCTCTCTGTGTCACCGCGGTACACAAAAGCGAAGCAACGTCTCAGTCCAGGAAGTAAACTGAAAGAAAAACACAGATTAATAAACTCACATTTAAGTTGACTCGTTGTGGCTGAAGTCAAATAGAAACGCTTCTGTCGTCTCTCTGGCAATGTTAAAGTTTACCTGTTTGATTATCAGCTGTGTCCCCGCCCCTTCTCACTACGTCCAGTAAAAACTAGTGATAATTTTGTCAGCTGTTGAGTCTGCCGGCTGCTGTTCAGCAGCTAACGAGAGGAGCTAGCTGCTAACAGCCACCGCTGCAACTAACAAACTCCACAAATCCATTCAGCAGCTCCACCATCCACAGTCAGACACACATGGCTGATTATTTACTGCTGAATTACAGCTCACAACTCGCACAAACCCAAACATCCTGGTGCAGACTATTTACTGGAGTTTACCAGCCTGTCGCTCATGCTGCAGGGCTGTTATTGGTGTTTTCTAAAACGGTGTCGCTGCAGCTCAGAAAAGCATTTCTGCCTGTTTTTCTGCCCAAACCAGTTTCTTAATAAAGTTGATAAGAATCAAACAGCATGTGTTTTAAAGTTGTTTGAGCATCCAGCTCCTCGACACACACAGCTCCTCTGAATCTCTGGAGGTTTCCAGACTTTTCTCGGCTCTGCGAGGCTTCGATCCTGCTGACATTATATTGTTTATTGTGATGAATCTGAGAGACCGAACCTGTTGATCTGCCCGAACAGTGAGCAAAGTTGCAGATAGATTCTCTGTCTGACTAATCATTTCATCTGTGACAATATTTTAACTGCTTGTTTTTTTGTCTGGGTTCAGGTTCGTTTCCAGGAGCGAATCACCATCCTGCGAGGGAACCACGAGTCACGGCAGATCACGCAGGTCTACGGCTTCTACGACGAGTGCCTGAGGAAGTACGGCAACGCCAACGTCTGGAAGTACTTCACAGACCTGTTTGACTACCTGCCACTCACCGCACTGGTGGACGGACAGGTACGAGGGTTCGCCAGGAGAGACCAAATTTTTTCCATCTCTCTTTATGTAGCAGTGAAACAGCATCAACTCTATGTCCTTCCTCTGATACAGGATGTTAGAGGATGTGGAAGGGAGAGAGATGCAATTTTTTAACACTTAATGTATTTGTGATGACAGAAATGTGGCTCAAGTTTACCTCCAGGTTGTGTTAAAATGAAATCCTCCAGACTGGGGTTGTGAAGCTGCAGACACTCTCTGATGCTTCATGGTCACCTCTTTTGTTTTTATTTCAGATCTTCTGTCTCCACGGAGGTTTGTCTCCTTCTATAGACACTCTGGATCACATACGAGCTCTGGACCGCCTGCAAGAAGTCCCACATGAGGTAACACAAACGTTGTTGATGGGCAGTGACGGCTGAGTTTTGAATAGTTTATAGTCAACAGTAGAGCTCTGCAGCACAGAGGAAGAACAGATATCAGACTCTGTTACACAGACAGAACTCATTAGTGGACATCAGAGTTGGTTTGAGTCTGAACAGGAAGTTCACCTCAGACAGAACATGACGTCCTGCCCTGTAAAACACAACTGACTATCTCTGTCTCCGTGTGTGTGCGTGTGTGTGTCAGGGCCCAATGTGTGACCTGCTGTGGTCGGATCCTGATGATCGCGGTGGGTGGGGCATCTCTCCCCGAGGTGCTGGCTACACCTTTGGACAGGACATCTCTGAAACCTTCAACCACGCCAACGGCCTCACTCTGGTGTCCCGCGCCCATCAGCTGGTCATGGAGGTAACACATGCAAACGCACACACACCTTCACATGAAGACATAAAGGCAGCCGAGACCAACTGAAGCTAAGTGTTACCAAAATATGTAGAATAGAGCAGTAAATTAGTCATTTTCATTATTTTTTATATATATATATATATATATATATATATATTTTTTTTTTTATTAGTATACAAAACTTAAATTATTCAGATTTCAAACTGATGTCTTCAAATGTCTTTTTTTTTATCCAACCAACAGTCCAAAACCAAAAATGTTTAATTTACTGTCTTTAATGGTAAAACAAGCATCATATTCTCGTGTGTCGAAGCTTCAACCTGCAAAAATGAAAATAAGTCATTTTCCTTTCAGTCGACGAATCAGTTCATCAAATGTTTGTTGGAATTTTAAAAAGACTTGTTTGATCTCGGCAGATGGAAAACCACAAATGAAAAGAAACGTTTAATATTTTAAGCTTCAGTGTTTTTATTTTAGTGGAGCTGACACACATGCTCCCCCACAAGTGGACTGAAGGATCCTAAAACCCTCTGGTCTCCATGGCAACACAATATAATGAAGTTGTGAGGGTGCAGTGCTCCTCTAACTCCTGTTTCTGGGCCAGTTTCACTCACACACACACACACAGCTGCAGCAAACTGAGCGTTTAAACACATCCTATGTTCTTTATTAAGAACGTGATTGATCGTATCTCTGATCAGAAGAGCAAAGTTTCAGTCGACTGGTGGTAATGAAATTGCTTTGAATAATAGATGTGTCGTTAAAACATCAGACTGTAGTTGTCCTCCTGCAGATGAACACAGTAAAATATTCACCAGTCTAACCAACTCGTGTTATCGCACCTTCAGGGCTACAACTGGGGCCATGATAAGAATGTGGTGACCATCTTTAGTGCTCCAAACTACTGCTACCGCTGTGGAAACCAGGCAGCCATCATGGAACTGGACGACACTCTGAAATACTCTTTGTAAGTATAAAGACATTTAAGAAATAACACGTTGTGTATGAATAACAAATACAGGGTTCAGAGATGGACCGAATTTATCTTCTTAGATTTTTGTGTGTTTTCACAACAAAATGTCTACGTCATGTGAAACCTCGCTCTACTGCACATGTAGCCACAAAATTAAGTTTTAATCATTTGCAAGACATAAATACAGTATAATCATGACATCATACTAAGTTTTAGAGAGCCCACCCTCTGTGTTTAAAACAACATATGTTCAGAGGACTGTGCAGACTGTTGGCAGTATTACAGAATAGATGTTGTTATGAGGTCATACAGCCCAGCTCTGATGTCACACACTCAGCAGAGATGATCCACGTGCACCTGAGTTTTATGTAGACTGAACCTCAGGTCTCTGTTCACTGCAGTCACATGTTGAATTAAAGAGAACAGGTCACATGACTAATGAGACACTCGTTTTTTATTGGTGTGTTCTCACCTGACAGGAGACAGAACAGAAACTGTAAACTGTGTGTGACCAACAAAGCTCTGTGAACTCTATTGTTTCTATGGTGAAAGGTTAGATGACTGAAAACAAGTGGTTAACGTCACGATGTCGGTCGTGGTCGAGGTCACATGACATCCACTCCTGTCTGTCACAAGGTTTATTATGTGTCCCCAGACTGAGACTGAAAGTCATCAGATTCTCAGAGCTCGTCTCTGTTCGCTGAAATCTGAACTGGTTCTCACACAAAGTGAAGACAGAAGTCGTCATGAGTCGTTTCCTCAGCTGCGGTTTGAGAAGTTTTGACTCGCAGGGTTAATAATTGATCAGTCAATGGGATCAAGGCAGAGCAGCTTTATTTGGACAGCACATTTCAGTCCATTCACCAGACCTCTTCATATAAAATATAATAAAGGAAACAGATTTACAGCAAAAGAGAACAAAAAGATATAAAAGGTCAAATTAATTACCAAATGATTTACAATAAAAATACATAATTGAAAATAGCAAAGTGTAGACAAGGTGCAAAGATAAAAACATTATTCAAAATGATGCGGTTGGATCGATGGGTGAGAGGAGCAGCTGTTTGAGAGTGAGGTGACACTGCGCCTGACGCTCTGCTGCTCCATCTGCAACACCGCCTGTTTAATCTACATCAGCCTATAGAAATGTCCTCATAGGTCTAATGGAGCACTTATTAATATGCGTTACAACAAAGTAGCTCCTCTGCTCTCAGCTGTTTAGGATTATTTGGTAATTTTCCTCCATTTTCCGTTTTATTTGAGACGTTTCCTTTTTCAGATCTGGAGTCAATAGCTAGCCTCACGATGGAGACTCAAGCGCAGCCATCAATATTGAGATTCGGCAAATTTTAGGAGACGGCACCGGGCCGTAGACGTACGACGCACAAAGCTGACGAGATGTTAAAACCTTCTTTTATTCAGTGTGCAGGCTGCACATTTGTACAACTGGACAATGCAAGAATCACATCAAGGCTGCAACGATAAAGGCAATAAATATAAACATGTAGAAATAAATAAAGTTATAATATAAAATGTTTAATGAATGTTGAATAATAAAAGAAAAGTCCCCTGCAATAAATAAAAGTAGTCCTTTAAAATAACTAAAGCACTAAATTATATAGACTAATTTATTTGTATGTTTATTCCCTAATTTTTTCCAGGATTTTACTTGATCGTCATATTGATTGATTGATTGATTGATTGATTGATTGATTGGTTTAATATTGACTCCGCAGTAAATGGCTACATCATCAACATCCTGCATTAAACATTTTACGATTAATGTTGAATTGTTTCGATGATGTCATCAATAACAAACTCTTTCTGCCTCCTCAGCCTTCAGTTTGACCCCGCCCCCCGCCGCGGCGAGCCCCATGTGACCAGACGCACTCCTGACTACTTCCTGTGAATGTCCAAAGCCATCCCCGTCAATCATCCACGAAGCTCCACCCCCTGCCCCTCCCCCCACCTCACCCTTGTCATTTTGGATGGAAAGAAGATATTAATAATAATAATACTGTACCAGGGAGAATAGAAACAAACGATTGGCTGATGAACCAAGATTTTAACGTAAAGAGCGGCCCCCTCTACAGTCGTGTTTTCAATATGCTGTCATTAATGCTGTGCTTCTGGGGAAAAACAACACGTACAACTATGATCTGTTTCTTTTTTTTTTTTTTTGTTTATTACATGTTTGAAAACGAGATAATAAAACTACCAACGTGGACCAAATGTGCCATATTCTGATCCTTTTACAACATGTACAACGCGCGCAATGTTTCTTTCGTTTTTCTGTTTCTGTTCCTTTTTTTTTCTTTTTTTTTTCTTTTTTTTTTTTGACCAGCACTATAACCCTACCTACCTGACGACATCACCACCACACCACACACCTTCATGGCATATGTGCTTTTTTTCTGTTGCAAGAATAATTTTAAAAAAGAAGGAAAAAAAAAAGGAAAAAAAAAGTTTGCTTCAAGTAGTACAGCTGTCAGTTTTAGCTGTCCAGGCTGCAGCCGGTGGTCATCTCAGCAAGTATATTACTGTAATTTGAATAAAGACAACAGACGTATGAAATAAAAATGTCCTATTGACAAACTACTGCCACGCCTCCGTCTTTTCTTTAGCTTCATCTTTATTCAGACATTTTAACACACCTGGATCCATTTACTTTTTTAAAAACCCAGGTGGTCCGTCTTTAGAAAAAAGACATTTACAAACTGAGTTTTTTACTGGGGTTTGGTCTGTGCTATATTTACATATTAATGTAAAACCTATGTGGGAGAAAATGAGTGGGAATATAAACCTAAACAAATACAGATATTTAAACAATACGTATTTTTTAAATCCATGTAATGTAAAGTGTAATTTTGAGGTGGACATAAATATTACAGCTTTTTTTTTTAAAAAAAATGTCATCCTTGTTCATTATTTTTTAATTATTTTTTTTTAAATTATGGTACATGGTGTTGACTTCTCAACAAATTTAAATTATTATCAATAACTTGTTTATTTTAAAAATGAAAATAAAAAATAGATATGTAGATAAACAATTTTGTAAATAAGTATATAAATACAACATATTACATAATATTGTAATAAATATTACAAACTTTAAATGCCATCTTTTTTATTTATTTAATTTTAATTTTGTTTTATTTTTATTATAATACATAGTGTTGACTTCACAGCTTTCAAAAATCATTAATTTATGTATGTATGTATTATTCATTATACAATAAATACATAAATAAATGTATAAATATCACATATTACATGATATTGTTATAAATATTACAAACTTTTGCTTAATTTTAAACTTAATTTTTTAATAATTCAACTTCTATTTATTTTCTGATTGATTTTTTTTACATTATGGTACATGGTGTTGACTTCTAAACTAATTTAAATTATTATCAATAATTTGTTTATTTTAAAAATGAAAATAAAAACAACATATTACATAATATTGTAATAAATATTACAAAGTTTTCTAATGCCATACTTTTTATTTATTTATTTATCTATTTAATTTTTATTATATTATGGTACATAGTGTTGACTTCACAGCTTTCAAAAATCATTAATTTATGTATGTATGTATTATTCATTATACAATAAATACATAAATAAATGTATAAATGTCACATTATATTACATAATATTGTTATAAATATTACACTTTTTTAATGTCATCCTTATTGTTTATCTTTTTTTTAAATTTAATTTAATTTTTTAATAATTCAATTTTTATTTATTTTTTGATTGATTTTATTACAATATGGTACATAGTGTTGACTTCACAACTTTTAAAAAATTATTATTATTAATCTATGTATGTATTTATTAATTTATTATGAAATAAATAAATATAATATAATATTGTAATAAATTCTACCAACTGGTAATATAGTCTACACGTTACTTCAACTATCGCGAGAGTTCACGGGAAGCGCCCACAGCAAACAGTCTCCATGTTAGCTCTTCAGTCGGAGCGTCTCTGTTAGCCGTGTTTTAACTGAAGGAGCTCACTCAGCGGATTTAAAAGGTGGTGTTTGGTGTTACTGGACTGTACAGGTGGGTGTTAGCTACCTGTTGAACACCTGACACACCGCCATCCGCGTTTTCTGGTTAGTTAGCTGTGTTTAGCTAACGACAGCTAGCCGTCGTCTGCTAGCATGACAAGCTAAAAACATTAGCTACCGGTGAGGGGGCTTTGGAGACCGGTGGTCCCTGGAAATAACAAAGGAGTTTAACTTGTGTTAAATTGTACCAGCCAACTATATTATGAGATAATAAACCAAATGCTAAACGATCCGTTAATAGTTTGATTCAACGTGAAGTTTGATCACATTGACTTTATAAGTTAGAGGTTTGTGTGTCTCCACAGTCTGTTGTCTGTCTGCTCTGTTACTGACCTAATGTCAGCTGAATTATATAACTGCTCTCATGTCAATGCTTCATCACGTTCATACATGTTTTCTGTCAACAAGAGAAAGAAAAGAAAGTAATTGATTCACTGTCACGTCTCCGGCTCAAGGTGGCAGCAGATAATTTCTGACAGGCAGGATGATGGAGGCCTGAGACAGAGAGAGAGAGAGACAGAGAGAGAGAGAGAGAGAGAGAGAGACAGAGAGAGAGAGACAGACAGAGAGAGAGACAGACAGAGAGAGAGAGGGGTTAAATGGCATCCTTTTTATTTATCTATTTAATTTTTATTTCTTTTTATTTTATTATATTATGGTACATAGTGTTGACTTCACAGCTTTCAAAAATTATTAATTTATGTATGTATGTATTAGTCATTATAAAATAAATACGTAAATGTATAAATATCACATTATATTACATAATATTGTTATAAATATTACAAACGTTTTTAATGTCATCCTTATTGTTTATTTATCTATTTTTTTTTAATTTAATGTGATTTTTAATCATTCAATTTTTATTTATTTTTTAATGATTTTATTACATGATGGTACACTTTAAAATTATTATTATTAATCTATGTAATTATTTATTAATTTATTATAAAATAAATAAACATGTAAATATAACTTAATATTGTAATAAATTCTACCGATTGGAAATGTAGTCTACACGTTACTTCAGCTATCGAGAGAGTTCCCGGGAAGCGCAAATAGAAGAGCAAATGACCCTGTTATTTCATATTTCCATTTTATTTAGTTATTTCTTTACTTTTAAAAAAATTCGGGATGCGCGATAATATTGGCACATCATCGGTATCTGCTGATATTGGCTTTAACATAAAATATCAGAATCAGCCAACATGCTGATTTCTGCCGATATGACAAACTGATCTTTGTCCATCTATTTTCAACCACCTATCTGACGCTGGGTCGCGGGGGCAGCAGGGCAAAGCACCCCAGATGCTTCCCAGCTCCTCCTGGAGGACGCGGCCGCCACTTGATATTTAGACACGCTCCTCTCAGATCAGTTGTGTCCATGTTTACAGATGTTTACACTGGCCTCATATGCTAACTGTTGAAGTCACCAGCGTTCTGCTTGAACTCCCACAGACGTTCCCATCATCCCTTGCATTGTCTAGCTGAGGCATCATCATCATGAGGAGGAAGAGGACGAGGAGGAGGAGGAGGAGGGTGGTGCAGTCCGTTCTCTGATCTCTGTCCGTCTGTATGGAGGATGTGGTTCTGCACTACCAGCCTGGATCAGCTGTTGGGCTCAGCTCTCTGTTGGAGAGGACAGAGAAGCTTCTGGAGTCTTTCCCCTGCCGGACTCCTCCGGTCTTCACCCCCTGGTTCCTGGACACCACCGCAGACCGCCACCTGCCCATCAGACCGGCCAAACCAGCTCCTGTTATCACTGGGACAGACACTCACACAGCACAAGACAAACCACAGAAACCTGACGCCGACGGTCTCGTTGATCGTCCACCTGCAGAGACACCACCTGAGAATCCACAAGATGGCGTTGGTGTCTCAGGAACCCCGAAATGTCTCCTCCCAGAGAGACAGGTCACCAGACTGCCTCCTGAAAACACAGATGGCCTCCTGGTCACACACTCGCCCGTCAAACGGTCCTGGAGCGTCTTCACTCAGAAAGGAGTCCTGCTGCCGAGCTCGCAGTCGCTGTCCAAGCAGTTCCATCACATGTTGTCCGTCCACAGGCTCCACCTCCACCAGAGGGCCAAGTGGGTCATCAGTCAGCACAACTGTGGGGCGGCCAGGGACATCGAACAGGTGGGTAACCTTCATTTTGAGAGAGACAGTAGGTGTGGGGAGGGGGGAGGGAATGGGATGACCAAAGGTCACCTGGATGGGAATCTAACCGTGAACTTTACATGATGTGCCCATGAAACAGTAGGCAACATGCTCACATGCTCACAGCGACAACAGGTTGATGTTTAGCAGGTATCACACTGTTCTCTTGTTCTCTACATCTCCTGTTTCCTCTCCTCTTCTTCTCGTCTAATTTTCCATCACTGTCTTCCTCCCCTCCCCCGCCCCGCCTGTGGCTCCTCCTCCCTGCAGGTGTGGCGGGCTCTGAGCCGGTCCGTGCAGAGCTCCAGGCTGCCGACGTGCAACGCCAACATCCAGAGGGAGCGGGCGGAGATCTGGGTCTTCTGTGACATCGTCCACTGCGAGCGGGTGGGACGTCTCCTGAAGGACGAGCTGCAGCTGTCGGGGAGGATCGGCCTGTCGGTGCGAAGGCTGGGAAACATCTTCAGCATGTAGACGAGCTTCAGCAGGAACATTACGATCAATACAGACACTCAGGTTTTTACTAATCGTGTTTACAGCCTGTGATTATTATCACTGGTCTTCTGAAGGACAGGGACAAACATTTTTATTAGTCATGCTAACGTTATTAGCATAAGCCAATGGCATTTTACATTGTATAAATTAGCCTAGCAGAGATTTCCTCTCCTCATATGAAGCCAGGGACAACAGCAACATTTAACAAAGGTACTGTTACAAAATTCAGCTCCATTACAGCTCACAGGGTTCACTGACAAAACAATTTGTCTGATACACAAATATAAATCCACCTGCTCCTGTGTAGGAGAGGTGGTGGAGCCTTTTGTATATCTGTGCCCAGGGCCATGTTGTCCCACAGTCTGCCCATGAATATGTGACTGCTGGACAAAATGGTTCAAACTGGCTCCTAAATCCAAGATGTGGTGTTTAACTCGTCCAACACGTGAGCAGGACATGACTAAAACATGATAACAGCATAAACACTGAACGTACAAACTATTGTCTGAACTGCAGCTTTTTACGCTGAGCGTTCTCTGTGTCACGAAAACAATCCTCATCAATATTTTATAGAACTCTGTTTCATTAATGAACTGAACCCTCGAACACACTCGTCTCTGTGTGTGTGTCAAATGTTTCTGTGTGTTTATGAATCTGAGAACAGACGCTAGTGAATGTATTTCTTATGTTGATTTACTGATGTAAATAAAGGTTTAATATTTTTAATGAGCTGCCTGTAGTGATGGAGGGGTGGATGTTCAGCCCAGCATGTGATGTGCAGTGTGTTCTGGAAAAGCCGCAGCAGCAGTCACATGACTCGGGAGTCACCCCACAGTGCTATTCACTGACACACACACACACACACACGCACACACGCACACACGCACACACACACACTCTGAGGAGGCTGCTGCTTGTGAGAGACCTGAATAAATGAGGACAGGGTGAATACAGTACACCCCCATCACACCACACTCTCTCTTCTGTTGCTATGGTCCCGTCTTGACAGCGCTACTCGCCGCATTAAAATCTAGGCCACCGGATGTGACGTCAGTGCCCTGCCTCCCAGCCCAGCTGTAATCGTTGGTAATCTCCTAAATCCGTCTGTATGGTCCCTGAACGTGACGTAGAAACAAGATTGTGGGACAAACCCGAAGTTTTGTGCATATCTAACATGATCCACCTAAACATCAACATTATTCTGTTGGTTATGTTGCGTAAAGCATTAATGTTGCAACAAATGTTCGCCAGATGTATTTTATTTTGAAAGCCATCCGGAAATTGTCAAGTCTGCACGTTATACTGTAATATAACAGGCAAGTAAGGGACTGTTGTTAACTTATCAGTGGCTGGGGTGTGACTTATTTATTTATGGTACTTGTCCCTCCACAGTTTAAATATTAGATTTTAAACTTACCCTTTGATGTTTGAATGTTAAATGTTGGAGCCGAAATCCTGGAGTTAAAAAACCCCTCAGTTTTTCACTCTTTGGCCAAATTTTAAATGAGACGTAGAATGAACTGATTTTTATAAAATACTATTTTAAGCTCAGATTTGCTCGTGTTTTTCTTTTCTGACACAAGCCTTTGTCGCACATGATGTATCCACGGACCATCGGAAATTTGAAAACTCAATGATACTTTCTGTTTTTGTAATTTCTGGCTGTGATAAATGGTTATTTTGGTGATTTTTAAAGCAATCATCCTTCCCCAGTGCTTAGGGACTGTTTGCAACTTATGAGAGTGGAGGGATTGGTACACTTTTTTAAGCACTGGGGAGGGAAATAAGTTTTTTTATTTGGGCTTAGTAGAGGGGCAGAGAACTTTTAAGGGTTTTTAATTATTTTACTGCAGATTTTTCACGGTAACATCGCCATAATTATCACAGCCAGACACTGTAAAACCGAAATTAGTGTTGGGTTTTCAAATTTCCAACAGTCCTTGGACACATCTTGTGCAATGAAGGCTTAAGCCAAAAAATGAATTAAAAAAAAAAAAAGCAAAGCTGAGTTTAAAAGAACGATATTTCACCAAAACCATCTTATTTAAAATTTGGCCAAAAATTAACTGTTTGCTCGACAAGAATGAAAAACCTACGCTTTTTTAACTCCAAGATTCAACTCAACTTTTAACTTTCAAACATCAAAGGGTAAGTTTTAAAACTCTAATAATTAATTTATGGTGAAGGAAAGGTCAAATATTTTTCCCAAATAATCAGGAAATATTTATCATTTTTGGGAGCGAAAAAAAAGTATAAATAAAGAACAGTCCCTTAGAAAAATTATTTGACATGCCTGCCCCTTTTGTACCACCGCCCTCCCTCTTACAAGTATTGAATGAATCATTAAAATAGACCTTGACAAAATCAGTTAATGTAAATTGTAGACTTATTGAAACAGATCAGATTTTCCTTAAAAGTAAACATTTATTTCATTTTTTTTTTTTTGTATTTTAACGCTCAAAAACTTGTTTTATTTTGACGGTCCGCACCGGAAGTACCATTGTCTCTGCTAACTTGATGCCAGTCTAGCTGCTAAAATCCAGACGGCTGAACCACGAGTGTCTTCTCATTGGAAATAATCGATAAAACTATTGGAATATTTCAGTTTGCAGGACACCTGGAGGTCGTGTGTGCTCCCTGCTCCATAATGGCGCCCGCTGTTCGCTCAGCCGGAGGATTTAATCGGTGAAGAACTACAAAAAGGTGAGACGGTTGGAGCGACTGACACCAAGCTAACATGCTAGGCTAGCGCTGGCATGCATTGTCGTTTCCCGTTTCCTGGAGGGATTCACGGTGTCTGTGCTTCATGTCTGACACAGTTTTACAACAGTGATCATGAAGGGTTTCTGTGTGAGTGTTGATGAAGAGTCAGCACTAAGTTCTGCTTTGTTTAACGCAGCGGGTCGGAAAGTACCGGAATTGTTCGGTCGCATCCGTTTTTCCTCGCTCCTCATTGTTTACTTAACGAAAGTCCCTTTAAAACTCTGCATGTTTTGTTTGCATTTAGCTCATATTACAATATACGTATATTTTAAGAAACTCAAACAGTGTGTCGTGTTGGGCACTTTGCATTGATCAGTTCGGCTTATTTATTAAGTCTGAAATTTCTTTATATTACATTTATTCTGGCTGTTACTGATTATATTGACAGACACTCGGTTGCGACTGTTTATTTAACGAAAGCCCCTTTAATACCCTGCGTGTTTTGTGTGCATTTAAGCTTATATTCATAATATACGCGTATTTAAAGAAATATTAATAGTGTGACATGTTCGACACGTTGTAGTGAGCTGTTCAGCCTATTTAATGCAGCCTGAATATTCTTTGTATTCTGCTTGTTAGTGAGTATACTGACAGGAACTGGTCTGTTAATTTAACGAAAGCATCTTTAAATCTGCGTGTTTTGGGGGCATCTGTAGCTTATATTCAAAATATACATAGATTTAAAGAAATATAATTAACGTGACATGTTAAACACTACGTATTGATCGGTTCGGCTTATATTTGCGGCCAGAATATTCTTTATATTCTGCTTGTTAGTGATGATATTGACAGGAATTGGTCTCCTACTGTTTATTTAACGACAGCCCCTTACAAACCCGTCGTGTTTTGTGTGCATTTCAGCTTATATGTAAGATATACGTATATTTTAAGAAATAAAAATCGTGTGACATGTTAAACACTTTGTACTGATCAGTTCGGCTCATTTAATTTAGTCTGAAATCCCTTTATATTGCATTTATTGTGCTTGTCAGTGATATTCTCCCGACAGGAACTCATAAAATCAGTACCAGAATCAGTGCAATAAGCTACATCGATAACACAAGTGTGTAAAAATACAAAAAGATGTGCCTTGTGCTGCATTACCATTTATAAATATATAAATAGACACTAATATGCAAAATTAGAAATAGAAAATACATGTGTGATTCTATTATCTATATATATGATGTACAACACAAGTGGAAATAAGAATATTAAATACAAACAATATGTGAGATTTTATTATGCTGTAACTGAATTATTGCACCAATTATTGTACAGTTAAGACAGTGTTATAAAGAATAATAGATAAATAGATTTAAAACTGACGTAGGTACGAGTCCTAAATGACCATTAACATGTATTTATATCAAGTTTAATCATCAATTGCTTCATTCAGTCAGCAACAAATGTTGGTCATTCCCTGATTCAGCGTTTAGGTTTTATTAGTCACACCCTCAACACATCTCGACACTGTGTCGTGAAATACTCGTTTGCTTCTTTAAGCACTGTGTTTATAATCTAAATATAACAATACAATACATTATATACACCAGAGAACATACATATAATACATATAAGATGATGTGCAAAAAAAAGTGCAGAATTAAATGAGAATGTTAAATACTGAAATACTAAATAGTGTGCCGACTGTGAGCCTCTATTTGATTTGCCTTTTATATACTGCAGCAAATGACTATATTGTTTTAACTATTAATCATTTTTTAGTCAATTTATTGAACATTAAAATAAAACAAACAAAATTAAACTTTAAGCAATTAAAAACAGAAACAAACAATGAATGAGCAGCTCAGATAATATTGTTCATGTTCAAAAGGGTAAGAAGAACTTTGTGGTCCTACCCGTCTTATTTTTTATATATTAATCATCGATAATAAAAGTTAATTTACAGCCATCGGTGTCCGTGATATTGATCCTGGTCTGCTGAAACAAATCAGCCCTTTGAGACAGAATCAGAAACAAAAAATCTGAACAAATCAAACAGTTTACAAACAAGAAATTACCACATTTAAAATCACTGGTGCGACTCGTAACTGTTCAGTGTGTAAATATAATTATGATTTTTCTCAATTAATCGTGTTTCTGAAGTAAATTGAATCTTAATTTTGTAAACCAGACGAAGACTGTTTGACGTGTTTTGTTTTGTCAGATATTCAGTTTCACACAGACGATGAAAAAAGAGAAATGAAACTAATTTGGGAGCAGGATCGAGGACGATTTTATATTTTAGCTTGAGAAACATATTATATCAGTTTCTCAAAGTAGTTTCTGATTAATTTCCTGTTCATTCAGCTCAAGTTCTCTATAACTGTAAAGTAATATCATTATTATGTGTTTATTTTTAATTTAACTGAAGCGTCAGAATCTTGAGTTGTCAGTTAAATACAAGAACAGGTCTGAAAGTGTCCAGATGAAGTCGACCACACGCTCCACAAACCACTAACCTCTAAAACCATTTAAAAAAAGAATACTTCTTCTCTGACCTGAAACAGAAAGAAGAGCAGCAGAGTTCGTGCAGCAGATATCAGATATGTGACAGGTGTGATTATTGTTTATGCTGTCGTTGACGAACTGATCACACGATAAGACAGGATCTGAGTGTGTTTCTAAACACTTCCTGGAGGAAACTGTACGTGACATATGTGACGAATAAAGAGGCATCAGCTCACGTCGGCTCCTTATCTGACACGCTGAATATAAACTCTGTTTCCAGTTGGCAGTTTAGTCGGTCCTTCATTAATCAGTGACTGAGTGCAGCCTGTGTTCACTCAGAGACTGAAGTGTGTCTGTAACAGTGAGAATCAAAAGATACTGAAACATGTTGTGTTATTATTTGATCTGATAGTTCCTGAATTAAAATAATAATTAAAATTTTTTTGAATGTATTATATTTGTAATATCAGCTGCTTGTGTTTAGATATTTGGCATTTGACAATTTTGGCTTCTTTTATTCAACGAAAAAATATTTTGTTTATTTCTCAAATATAATGATGAAAACTGTGTGTGTGTGTGTTCCACGTTTTTCTCCTCACTGACTTGGTCAATCCATGTGAAATTTGGCACAGTGGTAGAGGGTCATGGGAGGATGCCAATGAAGCAATATTACATCAATTGGCCAAAGGGGGGCGCTATAGCAACTGATTGAAATGTCAAACTTTGAATGGG